>NC_048573.1:64755508-64793008 GCF_013265735.2 Oncorhynchus mykiss
TTCAACACGGTATGGTAGGCTAGTAAGCTATATTCAACACGGTATGGTAGGCTAGTAAACTATATTCAACACGGTATGGTAGGCTAGTAAACTATATTCAACACGGTATGGTAGACTAGTAAGCTATATTCAACACGGTATGGTAGGCTAGTAAACGATATTCAACACGGTATGGTAGGCTAGTAAGCTATATTCAACACGGTATGGTAGGCTAGTAAACTATATTCAACACGGTATGGTAGGCTAGTAAGCTATATTCAACACGGTATGGTAGGCTAGTAAAGTATAGGCACAACGCACAAGTGGCAGCAGCGTATGATGTAGGCGTAAGTATTTTTTGATATACAGGGACTAATTCAGACCACTTGACTGGTGCCAGGAGTCGGTCACCGGATCCGGCCATCCACAGTTCACTGAAATGCCAACAACTGATCTCAATTCAGAAAAAAAACACAAGCCACCACTTTATTGTGACAAACCCTTAATACCCAATATTATTTTTTTTCAATGATAATTATGTTTGAGAGTTATTTGGCTGATATGTGCAACGCAAACTCTATATTTTTTGTTTACCTGTCATTACCAAATGAGAGCGCTGGGGTTCTTGTACACATACATCACTTCAACTACGGAGCACAGTAAAAGTTCATTGAAACAGCATGTAGGTGAATATAATCAGAATATCCAGCCAACTATGAGGTTCAGGATATTATAACTGGAATGTAGTCCTATTACTGCTATTGTCTGTTCAAGTCACTGTTTTATTGCATTCCAGCGACATGGACTACCTGGCCTTTGAACTGCAAGATGTGTTTATAATATTTAGATGAGGAAGCTACTCAACTTACAGTATATGTGTTGCCACACTCCGAGTAGCATTTATTACAGATCTTCAAAATGTTTGTTTTAGAAGAAAAACGGAAACAAAATAAAGCTATAGCTGATCTTAGATATATGTCGTGTATATCCAAACAAGAATCCAACGCAATAACCGTGTGTAATGCTAGAATGCGACTCATTTGTTGTGCCATTATCACATAATAAAGTACTTGAAAGAACAGTAAAATGACAGTGGTATAACCTTTTTTATTTTTTAAAGATTCTGTTTATTAGAAACCTTATTCAAACATAGATACATTCATGTCATTTTTACTTTTATACAACACAACGTTTTAAGCAACCCTCACAAGAGCAAATAAGGGAACGCAATATTGTACAAAAAAATAAGGACCAATAACATAACACTATCAGACTGAGAAAGGCTATCCTGAAATATAATGTAAATAGTATCATATCATACAATTTTTTATAACCATGTCATGGCTGTATGAAATCTTCATTTCATATAACCATTATATGTATATAATGGTTATACACGTATACAATATACACGTATATTGGAACATTAACATAAAACAATATTATATTGAGATAGGATATCCCCAAATATCATATTATTTCCATACTTTTACAATTTGCTACACGTTATAAGGTAAAAAGAGACACCATATAGTACATAACGAATACCAAATACAGTAGCCTACAAATGATAGTCAGTACCTCCGACCAATGCATTATAATCATTATAATTATAATATGCATACATCATAAAGGTTTTTAAAATGCGACGATATGTCTTTCAATCTTTCAGTTGTTTCTACTTTAAAAGTCATAAGGTACCGAGCAATCATTATGTATCATCCATTTGTTTATTTTTCACATAATCACTAACATGCTTCACTGTGTCTTTCACTGCTGGGGTTTAATCAGTATACATTCAATACTATAATACATTGTGCTGCCCAGATGTTACAGGTTCACACACCAGCGTTTAGATTTTGTATGTCATATATGTTCATAATACGATATTTCTTTCCACTGAGCCTATTTTTCAGTCAAGTTCTACTTTCAATGATGCCCATTTTAAATGTGCACTTTTCCAGCGGTAACCGTTATTCCTGGGCCTATTTCAAGTACAAAAAGCTTATCGAGAGTCTATCTATGGGATGTGCATTTACGAAGAAGACGTATATCTCTGCTTGTTATTGCAATAAGGATCTCCAACAACTCAATGGTGGAAGAATAATTGAAGAATAATTGTCAGCACATCTACGAGAACTATGATCTTCGACAGCAGCCAGCACGAACCCGTGTTTAAACAACAACCTCATATGTTCTGATCCAACCCCTCAAAGTTATTCAGAGGCTGTTGGGGGGGGGGGCAATATCAAATATCTTGAGAAAGTTGTCAGCACATGAACGAATTCATGGTAAATAATCTTTCAAAGCGCTGCAGCCATAGAGAGGTTGGCTTGGAGGTTTAAGATCCTCTGATTTGCGGCTTGGAGTCTGACTCCTTGCTCGTGACCGTGAACGTGCCGAAACACATGGCAGGGAACTAGAGAAAGCAGATATCGCAAACTCTGGCCTCGTGTTTATTATATTGCTTTTAATTTTGTTAATTTAGTTTTCAAGTAATTTATCAAAATAAATGGTTAATTTTCAAGGGTTTAGAAAATGACATCAGTCATGGACATCATGCACTAATTCCGTCCTTTTTGACGCAATAATATAATCTCACAGTTGATTAACGTCTGTAGGCTATAGGTGTTTTACCACAACACTATGGTAGTACTATCCTGCATAACTCTGCAGATATTCTAAGTTATCGCAGCAGTATCACTTGGTCGTTTTCCTTAGGGCCTACACCTAAAATATTTTCCTGAACATTTTGCACCTTCTGATGGAGATGGAGCGAGAGTAGGCTAGGTGAGTGCATGCATGCATTTATAGCAATTGCAGACAGGAGAAACACTGCCTGTCAATCGATTATCCTTATAGTGCCACGTCTCTACTAAATCTAAAAGAAGCCCATAGCTTGCTCCCTCATCATCAGTCTCTTCTTCTTCATACGCCGGTTCTGGAACCAGATTTTAACCTGTTGATCGCTGAGGTTGAGGCGGTTAGACAGCTCCCTCCGCCGCTGTCTGGTGATGAACTCATTCAGTATGAACTCGCCCTCCAGTTCGGCCAGTTGGAGCTTGGAGTAGGGCTTGCGTTTCTTTCGGGTCCGGGTGTGCATCGGGTACCACGGGGCACCTGGAGGGGGCATACAAGATATGGATAAGTCACACCAGTTAGGACTACTAAACTCACAGTCACCTCCAAGACTATTCTCCTTTCAATGTGACTTCCTGTGCTGCGCACATAAACATGTGTTGTGTTACACTTTACTTGTTGTGGTCTAATCTATCTAGACCTTTCTAAGTCTGAATCTTATTCGATGACATGGGGAATGTTTGTTCAGAAGCTGCAGCTGAAATTCTGTTTCCTTCTTCGGAGTTTATACATAAAGGCAAAGGGACCACTAATTTACAATAGTTTGTGTCACATGAAGTTTTACTGATGCAGTTAAAGCTGATACAGTTAACGCGATAATTAAGTATTTCCTTGCAAAAACCCCAACACCCCCCCCCCCCCCCCCCTTTAAAGTACACAGCGACAGATATGAATTATGTTAACGAGTCATTAAAACGAAACCCCTCTCTATTTGATGCCGTCATCCACAGCGACTCACCTCTTCAAATCACTGCACTCATTTGTTCTGCCTAATATTTGCGTAATATACATGTTTTAACAAGCTAAATGATACAGATAAACCTAACTAATACATTCACATCGATAAGCTTATTCGTCATTATTTGTCTCTGACAATGAGACGCATGCAGTGGCAGTAAGACCTAAGACCGTGGACTAAAATGGTCTGCAGCCTAAAGTCTCCTGGTTGAACACAAACGCTTGAAGCATGACGGAATATTTGAAGGAAACCCCTAGCGGCGTTTGTCTGCCACGCAAGTGAAGTCGCCTACAGGCAAAAAACAAAACATGAGCATCATGATAACAAATCGCTAGAGCCAACAACAAACCTCTGGCTATGCTGAACTACACAATTCCTTTGATAATAAACGAGCATTTTGGGGATTTATAATATCATATAACAGTGTTTGGATGAATGAGGATGGGACCCACCTCCGCATGCAGCTATGTTGCCCGAGTGGGCGGTGTGGTTTCCTGGTGACAGAAGGGTCTGAGGGTCGCTGGAGGAAGTTTTGCTGCCCTCGTTGAGAAGCGAGGAGCTGGAATCGGATTCCAGAGATTGGCAGGATGGCGGGTCTTGAGCGAGTTGCTCGGTCCCATAATTATACTTAGAAAATGCACCAATGTTATTGCTGCCCATGCCAGAGTGCATCCCGTGATCAGATGTTATGAATGATGATGTGTCCCTCGCTTTATCCTCTCGCTTTAGGCTGCTCCCGCCACCACCTGAACAGCTCTCTCTGCTGCTCACGCTGCCATTGCTATAATAACATTTACTCTCCTCCGGTCGAGTAATTTCACACGACCGGTTGAAAGAAGGGTTAATAGACACGGGGCTGCTAAAATATGATTGAGAGTATCCATTGCAGGGCTCGGATGGGTTCCACGGGAGGGAGCAAACATTGTCCCTTCTCGGGTAGGGGAGAGATGGTAGCCCCGCCAGTTGTCCCCCCGAGGCTCGGAAATTCGGAAAGTAAAAAGTGTCTCCAGTGTGGATGTTTACCAAAGGTCCCACAAACCCCGGATTAAGAAGATTATGCTCGCCCATTTCCGCGGGCCCGACCAACAGCTTCTAGTTTATTGCAATCTGACATTTAACGTAGTTAAACCTGGGGGTGCACCTGATTGGTCAACCTAAAGTCATGTGATCTAAGGACTAAATTATGCTACACAAGGGTACCACCCACTTGGTCCACCTCAGACAAAACAAAACATTAATGTGCTTTAAAAAAAATACTATAAATGTTTTATTAAATATGTATAATCTTGTTTTTCTTCTCTGGAACCCAGTCGATTCCAAACCTACTTCTCCTTTTTTCTCCTCTACTATACAAATATATGTAACAGTCCCTAGTCTCGTTTAATATTTTTATTAGCTGGCAAAGGTTTTAAAATACTATTTCTTATGAAAACTATTTATTTTCCTACAAGGAGAAGGTGCATCGTTTTTTTCGAGCAAATTATGTTTGAATTAAATGTCATATAAAGCTGTGATGTCCGTCTTTTACAAGCTTGTTTTAAGAAAAGACTGATGCTCATTGCTGCTCTCTACTTTAGCGGCTCTGTTAAAATCAGACGTTATTCTATAAGGTTACTTTAAGAGTGTATATCTCACATAATATTCTCCCATACACCCATGAACAACTTTAACAGATACCCCCTATAAACGTTCGCAGCCAAACTCTATGAGGACGGTGATAGGCCTATACCTCTCACAATTATTTTATATAAACTTTACAAGTTAGCAGAGGGAACTTAACAGATTCAATCGGTGGAGACGTGCTGAACCATATTCCATTAATGAGTTGATTTGTAGTATTATCATTCTGAATATGCTCTGTAGGAATCGCTATTATGCATCACAGTGTAGCTGTTATAATAGCAAAGCACCACTAGAGAACAATTTTAGAGGAAAAATACTTTCTTATATGCTATAGTACAACAGCAAAAATGAATGCTTAGTCTCAGCAAAAAAAAATGTAATCACTTTACCATATTTGTTAAAAAATACGACTCCTATGCATATCATTCAGGCACGTAGCCAACAGTTAGCAAATACATTCCAATGTGGTCTAAGCCTGTCAAAATGTTCAACATATACGCCAGTGGATGGTATGGTACCATATTCTTTCTCTTTCTTCTCCTCCCATCTGGTCCACAGATCCTCTCATCAATTGCATTGAAGGTATCTGGAAATGCTTAGACTCAGAGTGCATTCTTAGATATAAATCCTTCTAATATATAGCTTAGTACTGACACTCATATTAATTCTTCTGAAGTTACGTAATGTTTAGACACCGGGCAAGACCGACAAAAACAAACTTATCTACACCTACATTACACGTAATTTAGCAGACGCTCTTATCTAGAGCGACTTACAGGAGCAATTAGGCTTAAGTGCATTGCTCAAGGGCACATCGATAGATTTTTCACCCAGTCTACTCTGGAATTGGAACCAGCAAATTGTTGATTACTGTGCCAACACTCTCAACCGCTAGGCTAACTGCCGCCTCAGATCTGCAAATTTGTAATCAAAAATGCATACCCCTTTTAAATGTAATTATGTAACGTCTCTTATGCGCACGTGTGTAGACTTATGGGTTAAGGCTCATTGCCTATGTTCCCAGATGTCTGTAGCACTGGTGACGATTACGGCTGACTTCTTATAGGCATAAATAAGGCCTACTAAATAAAGACTTACATAAATTAATGAATGCATATTGCTCTGAATTTGTCCGTTCTACTCAAGTGCATGAGCAAAATTGCGCTTTATTGATCTTAAAACATGTTAACCATTCACATTATTTTCATGAAGAATGCGTTACCATAATATCAATTAAATATCACGCGCGGTTTTACGTCATAAGGATATTGCAACATACAGAACTGTGTGTTGAGGGTATGGTAAAGGAATATAACTCCTTACCATCCTATTTGATGTATAATAATACTGATGATCTGCTATAACGTGGATTTATAACTCTTTGTCCAAAACAATTTGACAATTTACTTTATGTTCATATTATACGTCAGAACAGCATAACTCTGTAAAATAGAAAATAGAAAATATCGGTAAATAAAATAACTTAGGCCTACTGACAACGTAATTGTAGAAGTTATATAACATTTTAGATGTACATGTTAAACATGTGGCATTTTGTACTTGCAATTTGAATATTCCTGCATATACAAGAAGTACAAAGCCTTATCTGAGAATACTAGCCTAATTAGTTTCACATAGGCTACATTGGTCGCTGCACAATTTTCAACTCAGACATTTTTTTATGCAACCCACACGTTATTTGATCCATCGTTAGCAGTGACAGATATCACAGAGAACCAGCGCGCCTCAGCCTCTAAATAGAACGAAAAATATACATTTGAAATTGGAAACGCTGCTTTGAATTCTTTGAGTTTTAATCTGGCCTCGAGCACTTTCAGAATTTCTTCTCCAATCATTGCAGACCCTTAGTAAGTATTGCAATGCAGTACAACAACATAAATGTTATTATATGTTATGAGTCTAACTACAGCCGTCTGAGCACTGTGGGAGATCACTTGGTATCGGGTTAGTTCACAACCTCTCATGTTCTTAATTACGACATAGTAATCCATTCTAGGAAAAGTTGCCAAAGCAAAAAATTTAATTACAAGACGAGATAATGTCTGTAACCATGTAATGAAAAGTCCATGACCATTTTCAAAGTAGAGCTTTAATTATCGATATATATATTAAAAGTGAATCTGCATTATGTATAATGGTTCCACTTTACCTCAAAGAGAATTGAGGCAACAGCGTCGTTGTGCCGCAGCAGACAGCAGACCAGACCCCCCAATGCCACCACGCCTTCGATCCAGACCAGCTCTCCAACAAGCCTAGTTCACATTCACACTGAACGATTTCTGGATTCACATTTGATACAGACGATACCTTTGGAAGCGTAGGGGAATTGAGCAACACTCAACTGATATTCTGTGATATTCTGAGAAAGTAAGTATTTTTGATAGGTCTATATTATTTTACAAAACGACAGTTGGGAAATACTGGTTGTCAGTTCAAGGTCACTGTCTCGTGCGCTGTCTGGAGGCTCGGGATTGGAATTTCTGTCTTGGAATCTCTCGGCCTGTCCAGACAGGGCAATAGCGGAAACAAAGGACTTTTTTACTCCACTTTGATTTTGTGCAGACAGGTTGCCACGGTTATGGCCTCGGATCTTTTTTAAAGTTCCCCTCAAGGATAAGACCTCCCTGATTGTGAACAACGCTTAGAGAACTGCAAGATTTTATGTGTAGCCTATTTAATTCTGTCTATTTTAATATAGGAAGAAATTTCCATTTAGAAAAATAATAGTGAACTAGAGTATACTGTTAAAATAGGCTTCTGTTATAAAATATGGTTATATTAAACTTTAAATTATAAATAATTAGGATTTAATATCATACCTATAACGAAGTGGCTCGTGCTACAATATTAGATATTTTAACACCAGTCTATGGGTGCACACCCTTTGAACTTGACCGTCAAAACATTTGTTCAAAACAATTGTTTTTGGAAGATCATTGCGAAATATCATATAATTGCGTGTGAATATTTTTTTTAAATAAATTATAAAGTTCTATGACTATTCGGCCAGTGTAAGCCTGTGCATGGTGACACGTAATATATGTGTGTGTATGTGTGTGTGTGTGTGTGTGTGTGTGTGTGTGCGTGCGTGGCAATTATCAAATTCTTTCAAAACATATACTCAGGCATTTTACGCATAGCCTAACATTATTATTCCTAATCCGTTAGAACAGCAATCAGTAGGCCTAAGTAAATAGCTACAAACGAACCACCATCTATCTACATAATGTGGCGTTGGAAGAGCCTGTAGCTATAGCTAAAAAATGACGCAAATAGCATTACCAACACAACATAAACCATTCATATGAATCATCTTGAAAATATGAATCATGTGCCTAAGAGGAAAGAGTCGCTAAAACCCAAAATCGCTATGGGACGTCGTTATGTTGGGATATAAGAAATGTATGAACGCTATGGAGCATAATCGTTATGTTGGGATTTAAGAAATGGATAACATCACCACAACAAAACAACAATATGCATAATTAATATAGCGTACTGTATAATGATAACAAAAACAAAAGTAAAACTTCACTAACAACAATAATAAGAACCACAAATTCAGTCAGTCACATGGACGAGTTGGTTGTTTAGGGTTGGCTTAGATTGTTGACAACATGTAAACTATATTTAGTCTCCAATGTTTATTGAAAACATAAACACATTTGCACAATGAGCACTTGTCTCTCAAATACATTGTTATAGTTGTCGGTTAACTAGCTAGTGAATTTTAGCCATATTAGCATGGACATTAGTCAAAACACCTCAAAACAAGACATGGTATAAATTTAACAGCAACAATAATAACAATACTATGTTATAATATGAATATGGATTAAGTGTTAGGCTCAAATATAGGCTTATTGATGTTAAAAAGTAATAGCCTAATAGTAATAATGATCATTGCAAGATACAGCATCGTTTGTTGTACAGATGGGTTAGTTGACAATGTCACGGAAACAATGCGTGCGCGTCAACAGGGGCAGAAGTCTGTTTGTTGTTGTGATTCTGGATAGCCATATAGCTAGCAACAATTACAATAACTACCATGTGGGGAATCGTAGTTGGCTCGTTTCAGCTGGTTTTATATTGTTCTTGATACCATGTCTTGTTTTGAGGTGTTTTGACTAATGTCTATGCTAATATGGCTAAAATTCGCTAGCTTAATAACCAACATCTGTAACGATGTATTTGAGAGACAACAAGTGCTCATTGTGCAAATGTATTTACGTTTTCAATAAACATTAGAGAGGAAATATATTTTATATGTTGTCAACAATCTAAGCCAACCCTAAACAACCAACCCGTTCATGTGACTGACTGAATGAATTCAAAAATAAATCCAGGTTTCATTTCTACACCCTGGTATTTTCACCTTGCCACCACCAGAGGTTATCAGCCCCCTTCTCAATTCAGCTTTTTCTCTCTAGAACCCTGCTCAGCAACATGCTGGCTGGGGCCAGCGCCATCTATTTGGTTGGGCCGGGGCCTGGCAGCATCCACAAGCTATTCACTCTATAGCCCTATTTCATATTTTAACCAGACTAGGCCTACACATTAGCCAAAGCTTTCATTTACATTTTGAAACTTGTATCAAATAAGTACTTTTTGGTTACTTGTTATAATCTAAAGGAAGTAAGTGTACGACTACATGCCATTTTCACTGGCCAAATTATTCCATTCCATTTGGAGTGAAGGTGTCTTGTGTTTTTGATTGGTCAAAACACTCTTTCCTGAAATGATCAGTTAGAATGCCGAAAATGATTGACAATGTTGAGTGAATAAACATTTAAAACAAACGATTTAAGCCTTTGCGTGAATGATTCAAGAATTTCGACACCCTCGGTGCCTGATTTAATTAGCTATTGTTTCACTAAATTGTTTAACTCAACACGCAATATCTAAGCTTGTCACATCATAGACATTAGTCAATTTTCATAATTCTCAATTTAAAACGTTCTCAGATATTGTAGATTGAGCGTGATGTATGAAAATTAACTAGGCTAATATGAAATCCTGGATTATATAAAGTAAACGTCTGAATAATTGTTCTGGATTTGTCATGATTCAAATTGTCCATTCACTTTCAGTGTATTTAGTGAAAATACAAGATTTGTAGAAGTATGAAGTAAGTTTACAACAAATAGTTCGTGTGTTGGGTGGTGTGGGTGGTGTGGTTGGGGGGGGCTATTTGTAATTTGGTTTGCCTTCAATGCAAAATATTGTTTTAAATAAAATCGTGTATGTAATATTTGAATAGAAAGGCGGCATATTGACATCCTTAAATAAAGATTGCATTGTTATTGCACATGAATAACAATGCCTATAGCAGCTGAACCAAGCAAAGTTGTACTTTCTAGCACAAAAAAGGAATACCAGTTGTCTAAAATGTGCTGTCATTTGACCAAATATGCATAAATAAAATAAGAAAATGGCTATTACCTTAAATCGGTATGCTGTGGGCGACGTCCCACTTCGGCATATTTCATTTATTCTCAGACAGAAGCTGCGCGTGAGGTGAGCCGTGTCTCGAGCCCAGGACACGTCATGGCTGCTCCCTGCAGTCAGATAGGCGTCGGTGTTTGGAGACGTCAACGTTATACCTGTCCTTTGTGGTCAATAACACACACGCACACTTCATAATGAGTGCATGAAACCATTGGTTGGTTTTGAGTAGCACGGGGCTGAGAGAGAGAGAGAGAGAGAGAGAGAGGAGAGAAGAGAATAACCCACTTTGAGAGAAAGGTATGCTCTGTTTAACACAAACGATGACACAGAAACCCAAATGTTAACGAAAAGGCTCACTCTGAGTTGGTCACCAGTCAGAGATGGTCAGGCCAGTAGGATATCGGTGCATTTCCCCTTTTTATGTATTTATGGCATGTCATTAAGTCTAGCTGTCTAGACAGGGAAAAAACACATTATTTGCCTGCAAACAACCCGTGGGCCTTCCCTGCTCAGCTCGCCCAGCCCCCTGTTTAGTATTCACGCGCTGCTCTGATGTCAAGGTCAAAGTGGCTGGCTGCATAGTCACGGTCAAGGGTAAAGAGGTGCCCCAGACGTCAAACACCGCTATTTATACGCTTCGCATTTGCTTACTACAATTTCAAAGAAGCATTATCTGGTTGACCAATGAAGCATATGGGCACAAGTAGTCCTGTGGGTAATGGTGCGTAATGTTTCAAGAAACTGAGAAAAAGGCATAGTGTTATTTGCTTGATGTTTGGTGAGTGGTCCCATCTCTCTCTCTCTCTCTCTGTGTGTGTGTGTGTGTGTGTGTGTGTGTGTGTGTGTGTGTGTGTGTGTGTGTGTGGTGTGTCCTTTAAAACCAGAAATAAGCCTGGTAACAACAAAAACAATCTAAGAATATCTACAGTATATTGGTTCTATAAAATAGGCCTAACAATGGCGGAGACGATGATACTATAACTGCTTCAATACATTTACAGCATGAATAGGTTATGGACTTTGGACGGAATTATATAGCTTGGAATACGGGCGTGTGAACCAACTTTAAGCAGAAATCGCTAAATGAATTTAAACGCAAGTTTATATCCAGTTTTAGGCGCAAAATACTTACTTTACATTCCTTGAGAAATTATAGCTAACATATGACATATATATGACACATGCACTATTACTCAAGTATACGAAAAGGTATTTCGGAGGCCCGTAGTCAACCTGAAAAAGCAAGTCAATATCACGAGTCACGAGTAACTTCGGGTAAATCATGGAGAAGGTCTCCTCTGTTATGGAATGCTTCGTTATTTCTAGGGTAAGGAAAACATATGTGGATGAGCTGCTGTAAGTCTATGAATTTAGTGAAACTGAACTACGTTACTTTAGCATGAACTTGGATTTAAAGAATATAGCCTAGCTGTCGAAATATCAACATTGTGTGTGCGTGTTTTTGTGTGTGTTTGTGTGTTATGGAATATTTTATTTTTTCAGGGTATTGTGTTTCTTTAGGAAGGTAAGAAGACATTAAGACATTGTATGCCTACATTGCTTTGATCTAAATGTAGGTGCGCATGAAAAACCAAATATAGCCTATCACTGATCGTTTATTCGTTTGCTGTTCAATACCGAACACGAGGCTAGCGAATACTGTTGCTGTGTCCTGGTACATCTGGTAAGCAGACATTTCTATTATATTGAGTTGAGTTAGAAGGAAGTAATTGGAAGAATCAGAAAGACGTCGTAATCTCACATTGCAAGCCTCCACATTAAACTTTGTGGAAAGTTTAATTCTCTACTTAAACAACAGTGCAATATAAACGTATTATACAGGCCTGTATTAGGTGGGCCTATTACATAAGCCTACCCATACAACCTATCCTAAGTTAACGCGTCAAAGGATACGCAGTTGAATATGAACCATTTTTGTCCAATGGATCTCCAAGGCGTACATGTCAATTTCATACATGTCTATCCAAAGCACGTATACACATATATCCTCTTCTATACAAACGGTTCGTCAATACCAGGGCTGTTCAATGTCAGTCCTGCTTGTTGGACTGGCCACGAGGATGTCAGACAGAATGCACTGCAAACTAAGTTCCACTGAGTGATATGATTACTTACTACAGGCGTCAGGAAAGAACCACAATATTTAATTCATGATATTTCAACAAATAACCTTGTTTGACCGGGGTGAAAATATTGAAATGATGTTAATCATCATCATGTCTTTATGAAACATGTCACCAGTATGTTTAAAACACCACAATACAGTGCACATAGCCTACTGCAGGAGAGACAGTTACAAGACTGTCTGCTTCCAAGGCACCTGAACAGCTCCTAATGATCTGTACTGTATATAGCCCACTATAAACAGAAAACAAAGGAAAACGAATGTGCATTTATGTGTAATATTCACGGACTTTAATTGCTTACAATCATTCAAGTTGCATGACAGACATTATCCTTCACTGATAAAGGAACACATAAAGAGTTTGAGACATTCCAATTTACAGCCCTGTCATACGAGAGAATATGCATTAAATAATGAAGGCATTGCACTGTACATGTATAACAATAGCAGCCTTGCTTTTACCCTATTAACAAGAAAGACAGAAAAGACAGGAGGACAACATATATAGCTTCTGAAATCCGGAACGGGAGCAGTTTTAAAGAACCATTGTATCATCCGTCGCCCCCGCAAAAACCCAGTCTGTGAGTTCTTGGCTGAAGAAAATACATCTCATTGTTTTTTTGTGTAGAATTTCGAGTTAATTGAAGTTATCGTTCTCCCTGACAAGTTTATGTCCATATTTCAGTTAACTTTCTGTTGATGACATGAGGAAAATATCTTGTTTTCATCTGGCTGTCTGTTGGATGAAAAGTCTTGGAAATGTCAATATTCCTCGTGAGATTGGTTTGAGAGAAAAAAACACGCAATCCTTGTGTCTTTTTGAAATACAAATATCGTTTTAAATATTATATATTTATATATGTACATTCATATAAAACAGAGTTGAACTGATTTCTCAATATCTTCACAGTTTTTAGAGCATTTCTTTCTCTAAATGGAAAAAAGAGGGTTTGTAGCGTGGAGTGTGTGGACCATTGGAATTTAATTGAAATACACTGCCGACGTGTTCTTCTGGCATGGTTGTCGCTAAGAGGTAAATCATGGATTGGAAGATGGTGGGATGGATATCAGCTGCAGTGTAGAATGGGCCGGGAATCTATCAAGTAGTATGCATATGATTACTAGTCTTGGATTTACTGACAAATTTCTTCTCTTTCACCCGTCGGTTCTGGAACCAAATTGTGACTTGGCGCTCTGAGAGGTTGGTCCCAGCAGAGATGCGTCTTCTCTTGTCTTTGGTGATGAATTTGCTGCCAGCGTACTCTTTCTCCAGCTCCTTCAGTTGGAGCTTGGTGTAGGGAACCCGCTTCTTACGTCCACGACGGTAGTTACTGACCTCAGGCTGCAAAGGGACTACGTCTGGAGAGAAAAGGAGATATGTATTACGCAAACACATTTCCCACCACTATTCACTAATCTGATTAATTCAAATGTATTTCATGTATCAATATGTTTGTTATGGAGATGCCTTTTATGTCAAAAATAACTCATAGACATTAGATTCAGGCTAATAAATTATCTATGGGCGAAATGTAAACATGACGCACGATATTTTTGGACGCACAATTGGTATTTACTTTTTTATTGGTATACGTTTTTATCTATAAGCTTTCCTCCTTGATGTTCAAATACAAGCATATATCAAGCACATTGTTATATATATTTAGCTAGGTACGCGAGGTGTATGAGGTATTAGAACATATTTTCTTTGAGTTACAGGCACTCAGTATACATGACAAATTCGTGAAATATTTTATTTCTTCAAAATATAAGAATCTTGATCCGTAATAAAGATATGAACGACACAGAAATGGGCCTTGGGGGTCGATACATCGTTTATACCTCCTTGTATACATCGAAAAGAGGATGTAAGTATAGTATTTTTTCAGATTTTTATGAGAAAAACATGTTTAGCCTTGCTGATGTACACAATGTTACCCCCAAATACTTAACGATGTTCATATAATACTCACAATGTTTATGGTTTTGAAATAAATATATGAATATATCAACAATACCTATTTCAACAGTGGACATATCATTGCGTAATTATGCAGGTATGCCCTGGATCTTTGAAGATGTTTGGTATTGTACTGTGATGATCCGATGAGCACTTACTAATCAAGAACCCGTTGACGCGCTCAACCTTTTGCATAACATCTGACGTTTGATTTAAGTTGGGAATTGGGATGCGACTTGAGCTACCTATAGCTATGAGTTAGGATTGTCTGGCTTGCTCAAAAAGTTGTCTATAACAGACCCATAGGCTACACGTGTGTGTGTGTGTGTGTGTGTGTGTGTGTGTGTGTGTGTGTGTGTGTGTGTGTGTGTGTGTGTGTGTGTGTGTGTGTGTGTGTGTGTGTGTGTGTGTTTGTGTGGGTGTGTGTGTGTGTGTGTGTGTTTGTGAGAGAGAGGGAGAGAGAGAGAGAGAGAGTGTGTGTGAGAGAGAGAGAGTTTTGTGTGTGTGTGAGAGATAGTTTTCTTGTGTTTGTGTTTGTTTGTGCGTGTGTGTGTGTTGTGCGTCCTGCGCGCGCGCTCTTCGTCCGCGTGTGTGTTTTTGAGGAATCTCCTGGAAAAGGAGGCAAAATGGCGTGAGGGGAGAGCTAGCTAGGGCAACAACTCCTCCGTGTCCGAAATGCAAATACACATTTCACCAAGACGATAAAACCTTGTGGTTAACTAAGCACTCTAGTAAACACCGTGTAAACAGCATACTGGACGCTTTTCTTTATCAAATATCAGACTAGGCTATGTAGCCAATACAAAAGGAAAGCTTGTCTTTCCAAAAGCCATTGAATTATAAATACTTATGAAATACTTATGCAACACAGTATTTGAGTCAGATATTAGATGCTTTGGTCATGGGCGAATGGAACAGTGATTCTCACATGCAAAACGCGCCCTCGCGAAACATTGGGCGCTGTTGACAAAGATTCGGCAGAGATTTATTGGCACAATCCAAACAGTAGCCTAGCTTGCTTTTATAATACAAGCGGCTAAGGTATGTTGTTATGCCGCTGCATGACTGACTACCTGGTTTAAGCACTATTGTATTCATGTTGTGACTTGTAAATAACAAAGCTGAGACTAATTGTTTTGTTTCTACAATGCGCGTTTATGGTGTTTTTCACCAGATACATAAAATCACACCGGGTAAGCTATTTTCTATGACGATAGATTTTTCAGCTGTGATTTCAACTAAAGCACAAACCATGGTGTTGAGTTAAATTGAAGGAAGTGACATTGATTTTGGCATATTGAAGCGATCAGCCTCATAACCAGCCAACCGCGCCAACACTGGATGAAAATAGCCTACCATGCCTGACTGTCATTTTCATTACGCTGTGAAATTTTGCACAAATATTACGCTGTCCCTACAGAATGTATCAAATGGATGCTATACATTGTCGTTTCTATATAACTCTACACACAACACTTGACATAAAGGCTTAGCCATGGCTTTGGTTTGCCACATGGTAAATTATAAGGCTACGTTATGATGAGGAAACCATTGCATTTAATGATAGGTAATAACAAGGGTGGGGGTTATGACATTTTAAAAATGTTTAATTTCATACCTGGAAATGAAGATTTCCAAAGATGAGTGGACTGTGTTTGCTCCTTGGAACAGTACACCTGCCCATCCCAGCCATTCGACAGAGCCCAGTGCTGGTAGCCCTCCATAGGAATCAACGCGTCGTGCCTGGGTTCGGGGTGGCTGATCCCGGGAACCACTGACATATCTAGATATCCAGGAACCGCTTGGTATGAGCTAGCAAAACTGGGGTAGAAGGCGAACTCTTTCGCCCTGCTAGACAGCTCTTCGGTGGGCAAAGCGGTGCTGGTGGGGTCGCCATATTTCTCTGCAGGGTGGTACGAGCAGGGCTTCTGCTGCAAGTTCACGTTGTGCGAGTGAGATAACCTACAACCGTAATAAGGGTTTCCAAACGGATAACCGTAGCTCAGAGATGGACTGGAGGAGGTTTGGGGAGCAGGACACTGTCGGCCGGTGTCTGGGGAAGAAATATCCGAGTACATAGAGCCCTGATGGGTCGCTATAGTGCCCGAATGTCGCCCCAACCCAGGGTGCGACATTAGGTCCCTGCAATGGGTCGCCGGGCAATTCCCGCTCAATCCCTCCATTGTTTGGTTTTTATTCGGATTATTTTCATTCGGGCTTTTTTCATAAACGTACATCAAGGTGTCCGCCCAGCGTGGATGCAGAACCAGTGAAGTTGTCATATCAGGGGTTGCGGATGCTTTTTAAAAGTCGACTACTCCAAGACGGACACCTCATTTCCAACTAGATATTACGCGAGCGCATGCGCAACCATGACCCCGTGTGTCCAGTTCGTTATGGTTCTGACACGTGATATGCTAACCAGCCCGAAGAGATTCAGGCTTGTGAGTGGGGGGAGAAAATCCCTATAAACAACTAGCAGCTCAAGTTTCATCGCTTCTTTCTGGGGAATACAGGGTCCTATCATTGGCTGAAGTCACATACGCGAACATCTTTAAAGGGGAGGTTGGAAACCTTAGACGAAGAAGGGGAAATGAGACAACCTGCAAAGTTTGGCCGACACTGGAAAACGTTAACCTGAAGTAGCCGCAGGTACTCTAGTGGTTAGAGCGTTGGACCGTTAACTGAAAGGTTACTAGTTCGAATCCCCGAGCGGACAAAGTGTAAAATATGTGAATATAACCTTGAGCAAGCCAATTAACCATTATTGCTCTGGACAAGAGCGTCTGCTAAATTACTTAAATGTAAAGAAACATTTAATTACTGAGCTTGAGGAAAAAAATGTTATTATAATAAATGAATATGCAGGTCTAGGCATTTTTATATTTATACTAAAGTAACCATATTGCATCATATTTCATTCGCTTCAATGCGTGACAGTGTGCTGGTTTCACTAACAAATGCAATGTTCCATACAATAATCTCTTTTAGAGTCAGAGTGGAAAATGTTTTGGCTGCATGACGATTAAAATGCATATTCAGACTTGCATATTCACAGGAGTGGTTAACACACTATTGACCATGTCTACATTTGTTTTAATATCATATTTTTTGCGACTAACATTGGTATGGCAATGCAGACACAAATGCACATTTCTTAGGAATACAAATAATGATACGATCGACCATTGGTAAATCATTAAGGCTATATGTTTGTCAGTAAACTGTGTCAACTACGGCTAATCAGTTTCAGGATTTCGAAACTGTTTTGGCATGAATTCAACTTCTTGGTCTAATTTGTAAAAAAATAATTCAGAGCTTTGAATTATGCTACAGGATTGCATCTTTAATTTCAAAATATACTTGGTGAGATATAATCACGTATTCCAAATGCACTTTATTTCAGCTCTAAAGATGACTTATCCTTTCTTTTTAAAACAATAACAATCATATTTGTGAGAGAAAATATTGGGCATCACATTTGGCACCTTTGGGTAATCCAAAGGTAACGCGTAAAAGCTGAATCTTGGGTCAGGTTTAACTAAAATAAGCAAGATCTGTCTATATGTTGTTCTTATCGTATGCCTTCGTCTTCGAAGAAATATTGATAGCTATACTTTTGCAAAAAGCTTCAGTTTTTCCAGCCTTTTGCAATCGGTAGACTTCAGAAAGACTTCAGAAAAATTAACCTCGCAAGTGAGTTTTGTTAGTTCCACTATTTTTAATAATACCCTGTCAGCTGAAATAAAAAATAAGCGGTTGGACCTATTCATAGTTTGGAATAAAGATTCCGTTTCTGATTCATTTGTCCTTCTTTCCTTTGGACTAATGCATTAATGTCTATAACTGGTAATACTAGTCTAAATTAACATGTGGAAAATCATAAAGTCATAGACAATGTAAATGTTCTGATGGAAGTCACATGTTTCTAATATGTGTTTAGGACGCCAAAGGTTGTCCCGGTGTTTTGGAGATTGACAATAGGATAGGACTACTGAATATTCAACAAATTAAGCAGTTTTACTTGTGATGCTTAGGCCTATCCTAAAATATGTCACTGACTCAGACAACTAATTCCGATCACTTGAATCTCTGGTCCAATCGACTGTAAAGCTGACAGCGAAACAGTTGTACCACCATTGTGCAAGTGTTGTGCACATTAGATGGATATCTACACAGGAAAAGGAAAGCCAGGCAACAACTAGATGGCTGTAATTCGTCGTCAGAGAGACAACTAGTACTCTGTTGTCCGGAGATTACAGATATGGAGGGCCGGCTCATCCAAATGGCAGCTGCACGGAAGTCCAAGGTCAAGGTAAAAAAAAACGTAGACAAACAAGGTCGTAATCAGAGTCTAGACAGACAAGAATGAACTTCACACTCACGCTGTCGAGTATGCATGAAAACTCCTGTAGTTTACAGACCCTGGCTCTGAAATAACTGCGGAGGGCTAGTAAGTATAAAGACAAGAAAGGACTGCACTCCAATAGTGGCTCGAGTAATTTCCGGTGTTTTTAAAGGGACAAGACAACTAATAGGTATGTGGTTGTGTGGAGAAGAGGAGACAGACGTGCCATAACAATGCATTAGGTAAAACTACAACTAACGCATGTGCTTTCTATCATGAAACTTTGCCACTGTGAGGTGTTAATAAATGTTATCCATTTTATATGGATTACGATGGATGGTTTATAGACTTATACAAATGTTGCAATGTAATTTTTAGCGAGGTATACCCACCACACGATTCCAAGTATACATAGTGTTCTCTTGTTAACCGGGAGTTGCCAAGCCGGCAGTTTAAAAAAAAAGAAAACCTTTAACTTGTAACCAAATATTGAAAAATGTTCCCTTGAGATACATATTTACCTGATAAAGATATCACACCAATAATTTCTACAGCATGAAAAATGATTATGGTTATGATTCACTTAGAGTCCTTTTTCAAACTTGTTCCTCTGGTTGAGAGTGGAAGTGTCATAGAAAATGTAAGTTTGGGTGTTATACAGGTATTTATTAAACTAACACCAACGTTCTGTATCGGGCGGTAAGCTTCTTGAAAAGTGTGCAGGCCCGGCCTATGACAATACAGTTATAGTCCTTTGAGTCCTTATACGTGTAAAGACAACAACATGTATTTTGGGTAGATTAGTTTACATTACATTTCCCTGCGCAATAAAATGTATACTCAACGATAGTTGTAATTGCATTGCTTTGGGTGATAAGACCATTATTCGTTCAGGATATATTTTAACTGCAGTAAACTAGTACCCAACAATGACACAATACCAGTTTCAGTGCTTCGAAAGTCCAAATATTTCCTCCTATACCATAACCTAATTCTAACGAAGCCATATGATCATGCAAAAGTAGATCTTCCTATCATCTCTTAGTATTCTGATAACTGAGATTTCTAAACATTCTAGTGAAGCTACCCTCATGCGAGCTATGGAACATCCTTTATATAATTATAATACATGCTAATGATTAAACATCTCAATGAGACTTCAAATGTTATATCTCCATGAGCCAAATCATGTCCAATATCCTGTTATATTTCCTTATTTCCCCACATAGCAAACCTATAAACAGTGTTGGGGAAGCTACTCTGAAAAATTAGTTTTACCAAGCTACCAATTACTTCACACTGGAAGAAGTTTTAAGCTACACTAAAGCTACTCTTAAGAAACACATAGTTGAATTAACTCATGTTCGCTACATGCAAACTACTTCGTGATAAATTAGCATATCTAAATCTGAAATGTCATAGACTACAAATTGCATGAACAGATCACTTTGGAGTCAGATCTTAACAGAATGTGTAATTTGGCCTTTTAAATAAGAACAAAAAAATATGTTTCAAGTGAGAATCAGGCAGGTGAGCTTCCGAGAAAGAAATGAAATTATTGACTACTCCCATATTTTATTTTTGCAAAGAAAGTAGTGTGTAGTTCCAGTAAAAACTACTGGAAACACTACCATCATTTGAATATAGTTCAGCTACCACCAAACTACTGCAAAATGTAGTTCAATTACTAGTTGACTACTACATGTAGTTCACTACTCCCCAACACCGCTTATAAATATACAAGAAACAACTAATCCAGAAGTCTAGTATGCTGCAACATGCATGCAGGAAAGAGGTCAGGATAGGGGTCGACTATCATCAATTCCATTCCAGCAACCTTATGCGAAAATGAAACAATGGAAATTACGGTGAACGTTCAATTCAAGAACTGATTCATTTCCTAAATTGACCGGAAATAGATCGGATGGAACCTCACAAGCATAGGCTTGGGCAGTGTTTCCCAAACTCGGTCCTGGGGACCCCAAAGTGTGCACATTTGGATGTTTGCACTTCACAGCTGATTCAAATAGTCAACTAATCATCAAGCTTTGTTTAATTGAATCAGCTGTGTGGTGCTAGGGAAAAAAACAAAACGTGCACCCCTTGGGGTCCCCAGGACCGATTTGGGAAACGCTAGCCTAGCTGTACACCATCAACTAAAATCAACCACTTGCCGACATTTACGCATGTACTTTTCAAGCACCAATAGAATCATTTCACTATAGTGTGATATAGCTTAGCCTAGTGTAGTGTTGTGAACAAGCATTGAACAGCAGCTGCTAAATGCACATGTCAGGAATTGAGTTCTGTCCAGATTTAACACACACGTCCTTAAAATCGTGCTAGCTCTGTCTCGCCGGGCAGCAAGGCTGGAAGAATCATTTGGGAAGTAAACTTTGGGTTGGGGCCCACATCACCACCACACCCGCTAGGCAGGTCCCCATGGTGATGGTGGACAGACCGCGTAGGAACCTACATACCTGTGGTGGGGCTACCATGTGTGCTCCCCTGCCTGCTCACCACATAAAGCATGCGATTTAGTACCAGTCATTTGTTTACATAAGGATGTCCTCTATAGCGCAGTGAATTATTAATTATTTTCTATGCGGATTCTTTAACAATGTGTCGGTTTTTCCAATGCAATAGATTAGAACAGAATATAATATAATAGAACATAATATAATATAATAGAACAGAATATAATAGAATAGAACAGAATAGAACAGAACAGAACAGAACAGAACAGAACAGAACAGAACAGAATAGAATAGAATAGAATAGAATAGAACAAAACAGAATACAATAGAATAGAACAGAACAGAACAGAACAGAATATAATAGAATAGAACCGAATATAATAGAACAGAACAGAATAGAATAGAATAGAATAGAACAGAACAGAACATAATAGAATAGAACAGAATATAATAGAATAGAATAGAACATAACAGAATATAATAGAATAGAACATAATAGAATAGAATAGAACATAATATAATAGAATATAACAGAATAGAATAGAACAGAACAGAACAGAATATAATATAATAGAATAGAATAGAACAGAATAGAATAGAACAGAATAGAATATAATAGAATAGAACAAAACAGAATACAATAGAATAGAACAGAACAGAACAGAATATAATAGAATAAAACAGAATAGAATAGAACAGAACAGAATAGAATAGAATAGAATAGAATAGAACAGAACATAATAGAATAGAACAGAATATAATAGAATAAAACAGAATAGAATAGAACAGAATAGAATAGAATAGAACAGAATAGAATAGAACAGAACATAATAGAATAGAACAGAATATAATAGAATAGAACATAACAGAATATAATAGAATAGAACATAATAGAATAGAATAGAATAGAACAGAATAGAACAAGCCAGATCATGTAGGATCTTAATTTGATCACCTTGTTGCAGGAAAACCTTCATGCAATGCAGGACGTTTTAATTTAAATGTGTAGTGTATTTGAGGTTCAAAAAGGCTTCTGAAGTTTGACATTTCAGACTTGATTTTCCATTACGAAAATGTATCAACTCCTATAAAAAACGTAATTAATTGATATCCTCATAGTATTTTAACATTTTCTGTTGTTGCAGGATTATTTTCCTGCTGTAACAAACTGTCTCAAATAGTTCTACATCTGTACAAAACGGCAACATTGCAATGTCTAAAACTGTTGTGCAATCTCACTGGTGGAATGACGCAGTATCTTGGCGGATCACGTAGAATTATTTGAAGTAACCTCTGGTGTGCAAGCATATGATGGATGGCCGGATGGATGGATGGAGTGATGGAGTGAGTGATGGATGGATGGATGGAGTGATGGAGTGAGTGATGGATGGATGGATGGATGGAGTGATGGAGTGAGTGATGGATGGATGGAGTGAGTGATGGATGGATGGATGGAATGATGGAGTGAGTGATGGATGGATGGATGGATGGATGGATGGATGGAGTGATGGAGTGAGTGACTGCAGGTAAAGATCTATGTCGAAACTACTACAGTTATTTACGACTAGCTAACTGCCTTGTCAACAACTTCAGGCTATGCTTGAAAATCTAACAAATGATTATCATAATTACCAGAGAAATATGTTAGTCGTTTAAATCATCAAAGTGTAGTGAATATGCTAGTTTTTTAGTTGATTAATCGAATAAGCAAACTACAAAGATACATCTCTAGATGGAGTTTCGTGCACTTAATTTAACCTAAATATGCGCTCACATTTGAAAACATGGTTTGAAACATATCCTGCACGATCATGATATTTGTAAAGTAATGAACTCTAAAATAAATTTATAGGCATGAAAAACTCATATCAATCAACTTATCCATTCGTAAAACCATGCGTAAAAGTGAATTGGAATTATCACAGATAACTTCTCAAAGCAACCCACAAATAAAATAATTTCAATATCTTGTTCGAGTTTTTTTATTGAAAGGAACATGGAAATATGTATTAATCTAATTTAAGTATGGAATGAGACGTCAGATTAAAAAGTAATTTTATATGTGTGTATTACTAATGCCAAAGCATTAGTGCGTCTAGGATACGTAGATCAAAACACGTTCCAATCGACATTAAGTTACATTTCTTATATTAGACCAAATATTGTTTTTTTGTTAAATGAATCACCTTTCCATACATACAGATATATACATATGCATAGCAAAGCATAGCATATCATACCACACACGCACAACTCGAGTATTCAAGGATTCTGGGATTCCAGGTTTGGAAAGTTAGTCATGTTGGCTCAGGTTTCTCCCTGTGCACATGCAGTTTCGACCATCTTCTTTCAGACCCTGTATTCAGTAGTGCCTCGTGTATGACAGGCCTGCGTCTGGTGCGCTCAGGCAATTAACAAGCCTACGACTAATATATGTGTAAATACAGGATACCTTTTCTGTTACGTTAGCATGTATGACTACAGTAGCCTGAACAAGTTCATCTCTCAGAAGAAACATATACATTTTTGAATAAAATAATGGAGACTATTTGATTATTTCCTTGACAATATAAGCCAATAACAGTTAAATATGAATGTTATTTTGAGCCAGAAGTCCACGAAATCATTTGATGACGGGTTTGATTCAAACAGTTCTTAAATATATTTTAGACATAGACTTTTTGTAGTTTTGACTTTATTTTGTCATCCACAAGGGAAAAAACATTTACATTTACACTCAGCGATGTGAAATGAGGCAACATGTGCAGCATTTATAAATCGTTGAAGACTTGCGATTGTCGCCTGTATTTACTACCTTATTGCTGATAAAGTGCATCTGAAGGCATGTATCAGCTCAAGATAACAGTGATTCAAATATCACCATATCTGAAGGCCAACTACAATCCTTTGTTGAGCTTCTTTAGTGCAGGTAAATCAAAATTCTTCTTAAATGAATAAAAAAGGTGACTGTTTAAGTGCTTGTATGCCTGCTAACCGCAAACAGTTCATAACCAAATCCGTGCGAAGGCCACACCTAGGCATGCACGAGCAAACCTAGGGGGAGGGGAGACTGCCTGACAGAGGGTGGATTTCCTCACGTGCGTCTTGAGATGAGATACTGAACTATCAATATCGGTTAATGTCGCATTGCGGATATGTTCCATCATTTACGATTTCCTATTCGAGATTAGGGAATTGAAAAACATTTGCATATACATGCGCGATGCAGAGTAGGTCTGAACAACAAACTATGATGTTTGTTTTATTGTGAGGGGGATTTTGTCTTGTTACACAAAGTTGGTAAGCAGTCAAGCAACGTTTTTCAGGGTCTATGCGAAACAATTATATATATAGATACACTGTATTAATTTGGACAGTGAAGATAAAAGGTTTTATTTGGGTCTATACTCTATACAACATTTTGGATTTGAGGTCAAATGGATCTAGAGACAAATTAAACGTTTCTGCTTCACTAGCCAAATGCATAGTTAGGGGAGTGTAGATGTAGCCTATAGATACTTAGCATATAGCTAAGGGTCATTGCACTGTATAAAGCCTCGGTGTTTGCGTTGCTGTTTTGAGTTACAGTAGTACCAAAGAGTAAAAGCGCTTCTTTCTCGGATCTAAGGAATATGAAATAACAAAGGGTGCTACTTAAATCCAGTACATTCACAATGACTAATACCGCAGACAGCGACTTGTTATTTGATCATACTATTTTCATTCTGAATGTGTTTCAAATGTAACCATTTCAAGCAGTTTTTCCTTTCAATAGGCTCTATGGTTTTGGGGAAAACAACAAGAGGTCAGTTCTGTAAAACGTTTGCGTAAACAATGTAGCTCCACATAGGACATTTAGAATGTAGGCTATGTAATATCCCAGTGGGATACAGATCATAAGAATAGTTTGAATTTGACAAACAACATGAATTCCCTCGCTGCGGTGGATACTAAACATCAAATGGATTCCCATGCATCTAATAAAAAGACCTTAAAGTATATATTCATATCCAAATATGGCATGCAGGCGTACAATAGGCTAGATTGTCTTCATTTAGCCTGCACAGGGCCCACGTGTAGGCATATTGTCTCTTGGATAATTTCCATTTAGCTTATGCAGAGCAATTTACAATCTGTGCATTCAACTAAGGTAACACAACCAAGAGGCTAAACCTTCCTTTGAAAAAGCATCTATCAGCGAAATCAATGCTAGTAAGACAAGTATAGGGAATATAGGTATAGAGCATAAGTATATAGAGTATCGAGAAGCAATGTGTCCAATTATTTGAATCACTTGAACGCAGAAAAAAAACTCTCAGGTTGCAGATGCAGACACATCTCGTCGGAAGTCCAAGTTCAAGGTAGAGCTCAGACAGCCGCTGTCCAGACAGTACGACAAAATACAAGCACGGTTATTGACACACTGCCGGACTATTGGTAGTTTCTTCTTCTTCTAAAAATAAGCTTGATTTGTTTGTTAAACTGGTAACTTGAAACATCATAGGCTATTGATAAGTAGATATTATTATTATTATTTCCATTTAGCATGTTTATTAAAGGGTGAAAAGGTATTTTATAATATGAGGTGCGATGACAACATTCCCACGGAACACTAAAGCACTCACCTGTCAGTGGATGGAAAATTTTTCATATTTGAATTATTAATTCTAAAATCTAGCCTAAATTTGAACTATTATTCAACGGTTATTTAGTTGTATTTATTTCATAATTAGTAAATTAAATAACACATGACGTAAAACATTGTTCTGCTGGTGTGATTATCAAGATTTGAAGAACATAGCCTACACCTCGTGCGTTCTAGTTAGATGTGGAACGTCTTGACCACAGTTCCTTTGTATCTTGTTTGCAAATTATATATTACATACCATATACACATTATTTATTTTAACACAGTATAATAAGTCACAATATAATATCAGATTATGATATAATACAATACATATAAACATGAATATGTTAACATTTACAGTAGCCTATACCGAATCTGTAGGTCCATGCTACTAACGTTCCTACAACATAAACATCCCGAAATGTTTAACATTTAATATGAATAAATTGTGCACGTGCAGCAATGTCCTCTTCCATACTTCGATGAGGTAATCATTGGTTATTGGGTGTGGAAGGACGGATGCCCTATAGGCTACTGATGAAGGCCTATCTTCAAACTGCATGGGGTAAAGTAAAAGTCAGAATTATTCTGTCAGTGGGACATGTACACTAATCATGTATGCTA
This sequence comes from Oncorhynchus mykiss, assembly GCF_013265735.2. NCBI lineage: Eukaryota > Metazoa > Chordata > Actinopteri > Salmoniformes > Salmonidae > Oncorhynchus > Oncorhynchus mykiss. The sequence goes on from NC_048573.1 coordinate 64,782,363, forward strand.
CACCACAAACAGGCAGCTAATACAAACGTTGCCTCTATTTACGCTTTCCATCTCTAATGAGAACAATGTTGATACAATATAATGACAATTTATTTTGTATGTTACAATTGCAAAGTACTACACTTGCATTAAATTGACAATAGCAACCTCAGAATATGAACGTGTTATACTCACTCAGCCATAGCATTTCTTCAGTTCCATGTGGCTCTCTGCTTGTCTTGGATGTAAGAACTGTACCATGCAAAGCATTTTAAATTCAAAAGCAACGTCCAATCCAGGCAACATGTAATATAAAACCTGCTCGGTGAAACCTATTTGCAACAGGTGTTTCATTCACAAGGGGTGACATCACGGTGCATTGAGTGGTAGCCTGCCCTATACAGTACATTACCAATACAATGCACGGACGTATTTAGCTGCAATTCAAAGTTCCTTCCCCACAGAAATACCGTGTGAAATATAATTTTAAAAGTTTGATGATACTAACCGAAAAACAACCACGAATACATTTGTATTAAATGTGACATGCTACAATTTAATTCTACAAATGGAGTTCCAAGCTTAAGTTTAAAACTATTGGGTATTACAAAGAATAATGAAAACACATTGGTCGTTTTTGTTTAGGTCCACCAGAAATGCACACAAACAGCCCAATAATGTGACATATTCTCATGCATGTGGCCTTCTACAAATGGAGTTCCAAGCTTAAGTTTAAAACTATTGGGTATTACAAAGAATAATGAAAACACATTGGTCGTTTTTGTTTAGGTCCACCAGAAATGCACACAAACAGCCCAATAATGTGACATATTCTCATGCATGTGGCCTCCGACACAAATCATAATTGAAAGTGAATTTAGAATTTTAATACTTAGAATGTAGATAGAAACCGTCTCGTTTTGAAACCTCAAGACATCCCCAAATGCATGTATGTGTCGGCATGAGTACAGATGTAGGATCTTAATTTGAGACGGTTTGCTACAGTAGGAAAATAATGCTGCAGCAACAGGAAATGTGAATTATTTTGTGGATTATAATTAATTGTAATTTTTGTGTGGGTTGTTACCTTTGCCCTGTTAAGTTAGGGCAAATCAAGTCTGAAATGTTAAAGTGGAAATGACAAACTTTACAAGCCTATTTAAACCTTCAATACACTGCAAGTTTGCATTTCCTGCTGCGCATGAACATTCTCATAAACAAAAGAGTGATCAAATTAAGATCCTACATCTGTAGGCTACTTCCAAGTCGGTAGATGACACGGTATTGATAACAGCTGAGTATAAAATGTATTTACTATACTCTGCATTATAATGTTTGAGTGCTCTCCCACATTCAGTCAATTAATTATCGTTTTTTATCTCGTTTTTTCTCTATCTTTCTTCAGTTTAGCTACAATGCAGTTCCCCAAGACGTAACGCAAACAATACATTTTAGAAGGCAGCCTGGAATTATGGTGCGATGCATACCTCATCTCCTCGAGAGGTATACCTTAGATGTGGCAAACGTTGATTCGCTAGATCCATCAAAAGACATGTGAAACAGGCTGACAAAGAAAACATTCAGAATTGCGTTCAAATGTCATGGGATCTCAGAAATACTCACGTCATCCAGAAGAAACCAGAGGGACACGTCTGAGAAGGACAAGATTGAGCCTACACGCATTCAGTCATTAATGAATTTGATCGAGGATCTGATTGTGATTGATAAAATAAAAAATAATGTAAAATCATTAACAAAAAGCTTAAAAAAAATGCTCAAACACATAAAGCATTGTTGAACATAGCATTTCTATATGTTCAATGTCACAACTTTTGGAAAGATGTTACATCTTGTGTTCTCTTCAATCTCGTTTGCGTGAATAACCACCAATAGGCATATCCATTCGAGCGTTTAAGTCAATAAGCTCTATATTTCAGTTGCATACTGATCAAGCACACTTAAAAATAAAACATTTATCACAATAACTGAAATAATAAGAGTTGCAAGACGTTCATTCAGTAATTTCAGTTCGAGCATGAGATATGAGAAAACTGACCGCTTCCTTCATTTAAAACAGCCCATTCAGATTTATATTTAAATGCGTCTCCTCTATTCTCTATTTTCAAGACTCAATATGTAAATATCCTCGCACTTATTCAAATTTCACTTTAAGGCCTCTGTCTGTGTCACAGGTCAAGGTCAAGGACGACCATTCTAAGAAGTATTCATGCATTCAAAGTCGTCTCAGACATCTCAAAATGGTCCACAAATTCGTATCGATCAAGTTTGAAATTCGAGAGCACAGCTGGAATTGGCTCACTAATGTCCTCTCTATAACCTCTTGTTTCATAACTGCTGCATACTATCGGAACATGTTTTCAATAACCTAACAAATTAAATGCGAAATAATCAACAAGCAAAAAAGACGGGGGTTGCCCATTAAGCAGGTATATTTCAATCGAGCAAACAATTTCGTCTTTTAACTCACACTTTAATCCAACGAAAAGTGTCTGGTTGACAATGCAATGCGGATCATATGGATCGAGTTGAGGAATTGGTATTTGGCTTATACGTTTTATTGTCAAAATGTCTCATATAGGGATTATAGGGATTTACAACGACCATCTCCCCTCAAATGAGAAATAAGACCGAAAAGGACGGATATTTTTTCATATTTTCATGACACAATGTTTTAGAAAAGGAAGATGGCCATTGACTTCATTCAACCTCCCTGATGCTTTTCTGACGCACAATTGGTACACGGGAATGGTAGTCCACAGGAGGCCTATATGTCAATATGTCAACAGATATTAGAAGGTAACGCTTACGGATAAGGTACCCAAATTTCTCAGGCTGCAATCGACACAAAAACGCAAACCATGCACTTTCGATTTACTTTCTTTCGATCGATATTTCATAAAATACCCTATTGCCTATTTAAGCTCATATAATGACTAGACAAAAAGAAGACAAAAAGATCTGAGTTCAAGTTCAAAGTCTCCCCAGACAGAGCCGGGGTGCGCTGAGTAAAATACATCCTCACTCACCCTTGTCGTAAAATAAACGGTAGCACACAGAGCGGGGTCCAGAGACCCGAGCCAAAATAAAACAATAAAATATAGGATCTAACCTATTGTATTATGTCAGTCCAATAAAAATATTAAAATCACAGAGATTCGTTTGACAACTCTGAACAAATTGAGGAGCGCGACTATACCGTTTGGATCAAAGAAGTATCCATGACATGTCCATGTCCCTCTAAAATGTACAAATCTGTGCGTAATGGGACGTACTGCACTGTCAATACTGTAGCCCACTATACGTCAAGGAGGTGAACGTTGATAATATTTGAAATGTGATGGTCAACCATAGCCAGACCATACCATCAGGAACCTGCTGCATCTGTTTTCGTTCTATATTCCTCTTGATCCAAACAACAACTGTCAGCTTTGTTTGGACTCTCCATTTGGATTAGTGTATTCCTGTGTGTGTGTGTGTGTGTGTGTGTGTGTGTGTGTGTGTGTGTGTGTGTGTGTGTGTGTGTTGGTGTGTGTGTGTGGTAGGCTATATCATTGTTTTGTCTGGCTTCTTAACAATTCCATGAGCTCAGTTTAAAATAAAAAACAACTATTTTTAAAATCGTACTACAGTAGGTTAAGCTCCATGAAAGGCAATAACATATCCCAACTAAGATAAGATACACGCAACGATACCTGTAAAAGAGAAACTGCATCTTCATAATCGGTTAAGTTTTTAATATTTCGACGCTTGATTTCTGATTAAATGCCCTTAAATGTAATTTCATTTATTGAATAAACGTTATATTAATGTGTATTACCACAACTCATCGTTTGTGCCGATATTCAAAGATACATTGCATTATTACGTTGTGCTTTCAATTTCCACCACAATTACCGGCTAAAATTAGATAACAATATATTGATAAGAAGTTGATAAAAAATGTTACTCTAAATTGATGTGGTGAGGTATATTCAAGTCTGATTCACACCGGTTTGAAGGCGTCACTTGTTGGTGCTCCCTCTATCATGTAGCATGCAGCTCAAGAGGACACAAAAAATGTCAATATTCATAAAAATATAAACGTTAAAATAAAGTAGCATGCCGCTACCCACAGTATATTCCAAATCAAGTTCTTGGAGTAATCAGATAACGTCAAAACATCACGAATTCCAAATAAACTTTTTAACTGTGGGTATCGTTTGTTCCCCAAGTCTTCCAATGTATTTTATTGATTTAATTGGTATGTTTAAAGACCTATCCATGTTTGGATAAAAGTTGTTTTGTTCATTCTATAAAATACATGAAATTGCAGCTTTTTCATGAACATATTCCGTAGAGTAATGGGGTGATGAAAAAGCTCATTTTGTTACATTTCATCCTGCGTGGGATTTTATAGAAAGACCAACAAAACTCTTCACTTCGAACTCTAAATTCTATGATAGAACATAGAACAAATATAATCGGTGCTGCTTGGAACCTTAATTAATGAATCTCTTTAATTGGATAATTAACGGTTGAACGAGTTGTAAAATAATCTGCATCAGTAAGATATTAAATGCATGAGAGGGTTTTACATGTCTGTAGATGGAAACGATTCAGACAATCTTTTTGAAACAATATAGGATTAGTTACTATGAAACTACCATTCTCATTAACCACGTTTCCACCCATATCTGTTGTGCAAGTAAAGTCATATCATATGATAAATAAAAAAAACACGGCAGCTGTAATGGAAACAGGAAGTCTGGGTACAATTTTATACATGCCAAAGATCATTTGTTCGTTTGACATGGTGGGATCTTTTTGTGTCGATAAAATTAATTATGCGATAAATGGAGGTGGAAACGCATTTATGTGCAAATATTGATATAATAACCATCATCATATGGAAGTAAACTTGGAGTGAACGGTGTGTGGTCCTCCCACTATGACTCATATTGATCAACTATGATGAACTTCACAAGGTGGTGAAAGTGCAAGGTGATGAGCTTGATGCTCCTTTCCAATAAATACCGAGGGTCTTATTCTGATGACATGCTGATAGATGCTTGACTACCATTTGACCCCCCAAAATATTCTCGCTCTTATCCATAATAATCTCATCATGTATATTAGCCTACCCGCACAGCCCACAGGCACTGTATCTGCTAGCTGTTTGACCAGTGCTCAGATGCCAAGATCAGAGAAGAATATTTGCTATTTCACGCAAATATTCAATGGAAACACATTGAACTTTAGATTTTTATTCACACATGAAAACTGAAACGAAAAAGTAAATGTTGTGTGCACTACGTCATCACACACTGACTTTTATCCACAACAAGTCAGTTTTCTGGAAACACCTCACCTGTTCGAAAATGCGCATATTTTTTAATGCAGATTTTTGAATATTGCTTAAAAATCTGTTGCCAATTGGATGGACACCTAGCTAATCACAATTATGTTTTGACAGTGATTGTGTGAGATGCACATTGCAGAATCTTACTAGTAACATTAGAAGCAATGTTAATCAAATTGATCCATTGAGACCATAGTGGACTGGTCAAATCAAACCAAATCACATTTTATAGGTCATGTACGCAGTTTTTCAGATGATATCACAAATCCAGTGAAATGCTTATATTTCTAGCTCCAACAGTGCAGCACTATCTCAAAATAAATCCAAGTAAGTAAGAAAAATCACAAAAAACTGACATATCGGAATAATCAATATCAGAACGAGCAATGTCAGAGTCCTGAATATGCACTGAGTGTGCAAAACATTAAGGACAACTGCTCTTTCCATGAGACAGACTGACCAGGTGAATCCAGGTGAAGCTATAGCCACTTATTGATGTCATTTCAATCAGTGTAGATGAAGGGGAGGAGACAAGTTAAAGAAGGATTTTTAAGCCTTGAGACAATTGAGATATGGATTGTGTATGTGACCATTCAGAGGGTGAATGGGCAAGATAAAAGATAAGTGCCTTTAAACAAAGGTATGGTAGTAGATGCCAGGTGCACCAATTGTGTCAAGAACTGCAACGCAGCTGGGTTTTTCAAGATCAACAGTTTCCTGTGTGTATCAAGAATGGTCCACCACCTAACAGACATCCAGCCAATTTGACACAACTGTGGGAAGCATTGGAATCAACACGGGCCAGCACCCACACCTTGTAGAGTCAATACCCAGACTAATTGAGGCTGTTCTCAGGGCAAAAACAGGGTACAACTCAATGTTAAGATGGTGTTCTTAATGTTTTGTGCACTCAGTGAAATATATGTATGTGAATGGTGTGTTTAGACCGTATGAACAGTATATGAATAGAAAAGGTGTGTACAGCAGTAGTTATGTATATAGGATGAGCATTGACTTGAATACAGTATATATATATATAAAACAGTATGTAAACATTATACCTATACTGTCTTTGCCTCCTAGATGATAGCAGGGTAAGCAGGCTGTGGCTCAGGTGGCTGAGGTCCTTGATGATCTTCTTGGCCTTCCTGTGACACCGGGTGCTGTAGATGTTCTGGAGGGCAGGCAGTGTGCCTCCGATGATGCTTTGGGCTGACCACCCTCTGGAGAGATCTGTGGTTGTGGGCGATGCAGTTGCTGTACCAGGCGGTGATACAGCCCAACAGAATGCTCTCAATGGTACAACTGTAGACATTTGTGTGGGTCTGAAGGGCCAAGACACATTTATTCATCTCTTCCCTACCACACTGTCAGTGTGAAGGGACCATTTTAGGTCCTCAGTGATGTGCACGCAAAGGAACTTGAAACGTTTCACAATCTCAACTGCGATATGGTGGGGCCATTTTCCCCATCAATATGGCTGGGGCCGTGCTGTCTCTGCTGTCTCCTTTAGTCCACGATCAGCTCCTTTATTTTGTTGACGTTGAGGGAGAGGTTATTTTCCTGGCACCACTCAGCCAGAGCTCTAACCTCCTCCCCGTAGGCTGTCTCGTCATTATTGGCAATCAGGCTAGCACTGTTGCGTCATCAGCAAACTAGGTGTTTGAGTAGCCATACGTGGCCACTCAGTCATGGGTGAAGAGGGAGTACAGGGGGTCTTTGAGCATGCGCCCCCGTGGGTCCCCTATGTTGAGGATCAGCGTGGCATAAGTGTTGTTGCCTACCTTCACCGCCTGGGGTCGGCCTGTCAGGAAGTCTAGGACCCAGTTGCACAAAGAGGGGTTCAGACCCAGTGCCCCGAGCTTAGTGATGAGCTTGCATGGTGCTATGGTGTTAAAGGCTGAGGGATTGAATATGTCCATAAACACTCCAGCCAGTTGGTCTGCACATGCTCTAAGGACGCGGCTTGGGATGCCGTCTGGGTCGGCAGCCTTGCGAGGGTTAACACGCTTGAATGTCTTACTCACATCGTTTGAAGGAAGACCAAGTTGCAATAGATGACACTATAGTGGACCACCAATGCTTGTTATCTGATCACACAGCCTGTGGGTTCAACACCAGACACAGAATACAGGTGACCACATATTGTTCTTTTGTCAGAATGGGGAACCCAGTTGGTCAACCAAGATAAAGGGTCATGGTTCGTTTTAGGGTTCCCTTTCAGTCGGTCACTCGGTATAACATACTATGAGGAATCAACGAACAATCATATTCACCTGAAGAAAACTGAAATCAAGCCCCAACGGGCCAATTGTTGCCGAGCCCGCCCTGAGAACCCTCGTGTTCCTGGCTATAATTCCAGGGCTCGCATTCATTTCTTCAATTTAGTACAGCGAAAAGGGACGAGCAGGGATGGGAAACTCCATTCCCTAGGGGCCGGAGTGGTGTGACACTTTTTCTCCATCCCTAGCAAACCCAGCTGATTAAACTAATTGCATTCTAAACTTAAGATCATGATTAGTTGATTATTGGAGTCAGGTGTGTTAGCTGGGTTTGGGGCAAAAGTGTGACACCAATCAGGCCCCCGAGAGCTACTGAATGTTTGCTGGCACTGAAGCGTTTCCTTCCAATGTTGAAGGGCCAGCATGTGTTGGTAAGGTCCAACAACAGGACAGCGGTGGCATACATCAACATCAACAGGGGTGAGGTGTTTCTCTCTCCTGAAGCTGGCCCGTTATCTGCTCGTATAGAGCAGTGCACATTTCCAGTCACTCTGGTGTCTCCCCGGATCTCTCAATGTGGGTGCACATCTACTTTTTAGGTGGGGTCCAATCTCTAAGGAGTGGAGACTGCACCCCTGGTTGGTTACCCAGACATGGGCAGGGCCGACATAGATCTTTAGGCATCTTGAGAAAACACACATTGTTGTCTGTTCTTCTCAATGAGAGATCTGGGCGCTCCGTTGGAAACGGATGCTTTGGCGAATCAGTGGCCTCAGACCCTGCTTTATGCATTTCCTCCGGTGGACCTGATTCAGAGAGGAGAGGGTATGTCAGAAGGGTCTGTTGTTGATTCTGGTGCCTCCTCATTGGCCCACACAACCCTAGTTCCCGGAGATCATCCGCCGGTTGGGCGGGGACCCATGGAGGGTTCCGTGTCGTCAGGATCTATTGCCCCAGGTGCAGGGGAGAGTTTGGCACCCAAGACCACAGATATTGGATCTGTGGGCTTGGCCCCTGTATGGTTAAATTTGACAGCTAGAGATTTACCCATGAGCATGATTACGACTATACCGTCAGCGTGTGCGGGTTGTATAAGTGGTGTGCATTTGAGGGTTGTTGTCAGGTTAAAGGAGTTTCTCCTTTTCAGAACTCATTGGCGGACATTTTGATGTTCTTGCAATACGTTTTTGAGCAGGGCCTTTTTTTCCGACATGGATGTTTTATATGGCAGCCATCTCGACGTGTCATGTAGGGATTGATGGCTCTACCACGAGGTCTCATCTTCTGGTGGTGCGGTTCTTGAAAGGTGTCCGTCGGCTCAGAGCAGTGTCTAAGCCTATGGCACACACCTGGCTTTGGTCCTGGACGCTCTGTGTGAGCCTCCATATGAACCATACAGTATGTAACCCACCAGCTGTATGTTATTCATGTCGTCGTTCAGCCACGACTTGGTGAAACATAAGATATTACAGTTTTTCATGTCCCTTTGGTAGTTCGTCTATTTTATTATCCAATGATTGTACATTGGCTAGTAGGACCGATGGTAAAGGCAAATTATCCACTCGCCGCCGGATCCTTACAAGGCACCTCGACCTTCGTCCTCGATATCTCTGTCTCTTTCTCATACGAATGACAGGGATGAGGGCCTTGTCGGGTGTCTGGAATGACAGGGATGAGGGCCTTGTCGGGTGTCTGGAATAAATCCCTCTCGCCCAACTCGTTAAAGAAAAAATGGTCTTTCAATGTAAGGTGAGTAATCGCTGTCCTGATTTCCAGAAGTTTGTTTCGGTCATAAGAGACGGTGGCAGAAACATTATGTACAAAATAAGTTAGAAATAACGGGAAAAAACACACACAATAGCACAATTGGTTTGGAGACTGTAAAACAGCAGCCATTCTCTCCGGCGCCATTATTCTTAGATGTGAATGACAAGCAAGCAACATTGGTTTTGGACGTCATATTGATGTATTCTTTGGTTGAAATCTGTTTTTCTGGTCGAAGTGACAACAGATAACCTCAGGACAACCAGCTACAGTAAATACATTTATTTCTGGTTGCTAAAAAGATGCCTAAAACAACACAATTAGACGTCTAATACAAAAACGGCAACCTGACGTCATTGCAACCAATTTTGCTTGCTGGGATGGACTTGCATGCAGGTATTAAAGTGGTAGGTCTTAACATTAGGCCTCATAGGATTACAAAAGGTCATTACATACTGTATTGCCAACATCTCCAAAGACTTATTCATATTAATCTCTGGTAAATGTACTAAACCTAGTAACTAACAGTAAATAAGATTCATAGACTTCATTCAGAGACTCATATGTCCCCGGTTACGTCCCAAATGGCACCCTATTCCCTGTTCCGTGCATTACGGCCTCTTAGGACTCTGGTCAAAAGTAGTGCACTACGGCCCTTATGGGCTCTGGTCAGGGAATATGGTGCCTTTGGGATTCATTCCCCCATTTCTCTCTTGATTCATGTGGGCGTTAGTCTCCATCTGCACACCCATGTCTGGGCCGTTATTTTATGTGTCCCGGGAATATAATTGCAAAGAAAGATATGTGTATACCACTACAATAAACCACAGCAACTCCCTCTGAAGAAAAATATATTATTTTCTAAGCTACCAACAAAACACTTTGTTTTGAATTGACCCTCGGGATAATAAAGACTCCACTCTACTCAGAGACAATAGTGTGTATAGCGGGGCATACTACACTTATACAAGGTTAGGCAGGCAGGCACAGGGAAAATGGGTGCGTGGCGCTTAGTTCTATAAAACCCAAGAACACAAGCCACAAATGTGAAGCACAGAGATGGATCTTTTCAGGTCCAATTCCTGACCGAATGGAGAAAAAATGTCACACACACACTCCACCAGAGAGGAGAGGAGCCCGCTACCCGTGTACACCCCATTTGCCCTCCCTGTGCCCCATCCAAACTCTTTCCACATTATTTAGAAGGTATTGTTTCTCTGTCTTCTTTGACACCTGTGAAGGAGTTTGAACTCGGTTTCCATTACAGCATGCTCCCTACTTAATTAGCCACAATCTGGATACAGTTAAGCACGCTGATGTCA
>NC_048573.1:64798008-64828008 GCF_013265735.2 Oncorhynchus mykiss
ACAGCAGCACAGCACAGCACAGCAACACCGCACAGCACAGCAGTACAGTATAGCAGTACAGCATAGCACAGCAGTACAGTACAGTACAGCACAGCAGTACAGTACAGCACAGCACAGCACAGCAGTACAGCACAGCAGCACAGCACAGCACAGCACAGCACAGCAACACAGCACAGCACAGCACAGCAGTACAGCACAGCACAGCAGTACAGCATAGCATAGCAGTACAGCACAGCAGCACAGCACAGCACAGCAGCAGAGCACAACAGTACAGCACAGCACAGCAGCACAGCACAGCAGTACAGCACAGCACAGCAGCAGAGCACAGCAGTACAGCACAGCACAGCAGCAGAGCACAGCAGTACAGCACAGCACAACAGTACAGCACAGCACAGCAGCAGAGCACAGCAGTACAGCACAGCACAGCAGCAGAGCACAGCAGTACAGCACAGCACAGCACAGCAGTACAGCACAGCACAGCATAGCAGTACAGCACAGCAGTACAGCACAGCACAGCAGTACAGCACAGCACAGCAGCACAGCACAGCAGCACAGCACAGCACAGCACAGCAACACATAACAGCACAGCACAGCACAGCAGCACAGCAGTACAGCACAGCACAGCAGCAGAGCACAGCAGTACAGCACAGCACAGCAGCAGAGCACAGCAGTACAGCACAGCACAGCAGTACAGCACAACACAGCAGCAGAGCACAGCAGTACAGCACAGCACAGCAGCAGAGCACAGCAGTACAGCACAGCACAGCAGTACAGCACAGCACAGCATAGCAGTACAGCACAGCAGTACAGCACAGCACAGCAGTACAGCACAGCACAGCAGCACAGCACAGCAGCACAGCACAGCACAGCACAGCAACACATAATAGCACAGCACAGCACAGCAGCACAGCAGCACATAACAGCACAGCATAACACAGCAACACATAATAGCACAGCACAGCAGCATAGCACAGCACAGCACATTATAGAGCTGACCAGCGGTTGCTGCTCAGGTATTAACATCTGGGGCATTATAGAGCTGGCCAGCGGTTGCTGTTCAGGTATTAACATCTGGGGCATTATAGAGCTGGCCAGCGGTTGCTGCTCAGGTATTAACCTCTGGGGCATTATAGAGCTGGCCAGCGGTTGCTGCTCAGGTATTAACATCTGGGGCATTATAGAGCTGGCCAGCGGTTGCTGCTCAGGTATTAACATCTGGGGCATTATAGAGCTGGCCAGCGGTTGCTGTTCAGGTATTAACATCTGGGGCATTATAGAGCTGGCCAGCGGTTGCTGCTCAGGTATTAACCTCTGGGGCATTATAGAGCTGGCCAGCGGTTGCTGCTCAGGTATTAACATCTGGGGCATTATAGAGCTGGCCAGCGGTTGCTGCTCAGGTATTAACATCTGGGGCATTATAGAGCTGGCCAGCGGTTTCTGCTCAGGTATTAACCTCTGGGGCATTATAGAGCTGGCCAGCGGTTTCTGCTCAGGTATTAACCTCTGGGGCATTATAGAGCTGGCCAGCGGTTTCTGCTCAGGTATTAACCTCTGGGGCATTATAGAGCTGGCCAGCGGTTGCTGCTCAGGTATTAACCTCTGGGGCATTATAGAGCTGGCCAGCGGTTTCTGCTCAGGTATTAACATCTGGGGCATTATAGAGCTGGCCAGCGGTTGCTGCTCAGGTATTAACATCTGGGGCATTATAGAGCTGGCCAGCGGTTGCTGCTCAGGTATTAACATCTGGGGCATTATAGAGCTGGCCAGCGGTTGCTGCTCAGGTATTAACCTCTGGGGCATTATAGAGCTGGCCAGCGGTTTCTGCTCAGGTATTAACCTCTGGGGCATTATAGAGCTGGCCAGCGGTTTCTGCTCAGGTATTAACCTCTGGGGCATTATAGAGCTGGCCAGCGGTTTCTGCTCAGGTATTAACCTCTGGGGCATTATAGAGCTGGCCAGCGGTTTCTGTCTGGCGGGCTGAGGTTTACTTTCAAGCCATACCTGAGAGGGCTCGCAGGGTAGTCTGTTAGGGTGGAGGGAAAATACCCTCTCCGTTTACCCCAACCCTGGGACAAATCCAACGGTCCCCGGCCCTGGATGGAACCAGACACATTTTCTGGAGCCATGAAAAGAAAACAACTGGCAAACTTATTGCGCTTGGTAAATAGAATTCATCAATCGCTCAGTCTCCAAACTCATTTTTTTCCTAACCAATAAACACACTGAGTGTACAAAACATTACAGACACCTGCTCTTTCCATAACATAGACTGACCAGGTGAATCCAGGTGAAGCTGTGATCCCTTATTGAAGTCACTTGTTAAATCCACTTCAATCAGTGTAGATGAAGGGGAGGAGACGGGTTAAAGAATTATGTTTAAGCCTTGAGACAATTGAGATATAGATTGTGGATGTGTGCAATTTAGAAGTTGAATGGAAGACAACAGATTGTAGTGCCCTTGATCTGCATATTGTAGTAGGTGCCAGGCCCATTGGTTTGTGTCCAGAACTTCAACGCTAATGGGTTTTATACGCTCAACAGTTTTCGTGTGTATCAAGAATGGTCCACCAACCAAAGGACATCCACTCAACTTGACACAACTGTGGGAAGCATTGGAGTCAACATGGGCCAATATCCCTGTGGAATGCTTTCAACACCTTGTAGAGACCATACCCTGAAGAATTGAGGCTGTTTTGAAGGGAAAAGGAGGGGTGTAACTCAATAGGAATGTGTCCTTAATGTTTTGTACACTCAGTGTCTGAGTCAATCACAAAAATGCATATTTAAATGACAAATTATATTTTTACCACTGAACATCTATATAATTAACAGAAGGCTTTTTGTTGTTGTTTAAATACCATTGAAATGGAAAAATACAGTATAAATCCACTCTAAAGACAATCAGACATAAACATCTATATTATCACAGACAGTTTTAGGTGAACTTTGTGTTCATTACATCATGAACTATAAAGGCCTGGTTGAAGTCCTACACAAACGTGAGTTGTAGCCTGGACCCAGATCTGTTGGTACTGTGTAGCCAACTCCTATCAGCGACAGTAACCATAGCAGTTGGCACAAACAGATATAGGACCCAATTCTACATGAATTGGGCTTATATCCAAAATCCCCAACGATTTTAAATGCATTTATTTTTATTTCCTTAACTGTGATGTCAATCACTGTGCTGCAGTCACCAGAGCTTTTCTAACAATAAACACTTTTATGGGTACACATAACATTTGACTGTAAATATGTCTAAGCCAACACACAACTAAATGTTTATGCCACTGGAGCTCCACATGAAACTCATTATGAAGTCTTTTATTTTCCTTTTTAGTGGGCTTAGACTAGAGGGAGGGGGGTGAGAAAGAGGCGAGTGAGAGAAACACCGAGAGAGAAAGTGCTGGGAAAGAGAGGGGTAGAGAGAGAGGTAGAGAGAGAGTGTGAGAGAGAGAGATAGATAGATAGATAGATAGATAGATAGATAGATAGATAGATAGATAGATAGATGGGGAGAAAGAGGGAGAGAGAGAAAAAAACACAGAGAGAGAGAAACAGAGACAGAGAGAGGTAGAGAGAGGTAAAGAGAGTGCAGGGAAAGAGAGGGGGGAGAGAGAGTGGAAATAGAGAAAGAGGTATGGGAGAAAGAGGGAGAGAGAGAGAAAAACAGAGAGAGAGAGAGAGAAACAGAGACAGAGAGAGGTAGAGAGAGAGGTAGAGAGAGAGTGAGATAGATAGATAGATAGATAGATAGATAGATAGATAGATAGATAGATAGATAGATAGATAGATAGATAGATAGATAGATAGATAGATAGATAGATAGATAGGGGAGAAAGAGGGAGAGAGATGTACCAGATGCTTGCATGTACCAGATGCTCAGCATAATCTGCTCACACTTACTGGTTTGAGGACAAATCACACGACTAACAACATTGGACACTTTATGGAACACAAAGCCTTCACAATCTCATCCTGCAATATCCAAGGTCATCTGCCTTTGTCCTAAAGAGCAGGAACCTGGACTTCACCAAAGATATCAGAAATACAGACATTGTCATCCTACAAGAAACATGGTATAGAGGAGATGGACACACTGGTTGCCCTCTAGGTTATAGAGAGCTGGTAGTCCCATCCACCAAACTTTCCGGTGTGAAACAGGGAAGGGACTCAGGGGGTACGCTAATTTGGTATAGAGCAGACCTAACTCACTCTATTGAATTAATCAAAACATGAACATTTTACATTTGGCTAGAAACTGAAAAGGAATTTATCTCAACATAGAAAAATGTCCTCCTGAGTGCTACCTATATCCCCCCACTAGAATCCCCATACTTTAACGAAGACAGCTTCTCCATCCTGTAGAGGGAAATCAATCATTTCCAGGCCCAGGGACATGTCTGCCAGAACTGAAACTGACACCCTCAGCACACAGGGGGACAAACACATACCTGGAGGTGACAGCATTCCCTCCCTCATATGCCCCCCTAGATACAACTATGACAACATAACCAACAAAAACGGGTCACAACTCCTGCAGCTCTGTCGCACCCTGGGTATGCACATAGTTGATGGTAGGCTTTGCGGAGACTCCTATGGTAGATACACCTATAGCTCATCCCTTGGCAGTAGTACTGTAGACTACTTTATCACTGACCTCAACCCAGAGTCTCTCAGAGTGTTCACAGTCAGCACACTGACACCCCTATCAGATCACAGAAAAATCACAGTCTACTTGAAAAGAGCAATACTCAATCATGAGGCATCAAAGCAAAAGGAACTGAATAATATTAAGAAATGTTGTAGATGGAAATAAAGTAGTGTGGCAACAAACAATAAAATGTACAGACCACAAATTCAAATTGGCCATACTTTACTCTTTAACATCATCCTCAGCTCTGGCATCTTCCCCAATATTTGGAACCAAGGACTGATCACCACAATCCACAAGAGTGGTGACAAATTTGATCCCAAAAGCTACCGTGGTATATGAGTCAACAGCAACCTTGGGAAAATCCTCTGCATTATCATTAACAACAGACTTGTACATTTCCTCAGTGAAAACAATGTACTGAACAAATATGAAATTGGCTTTTTACCGAATGACCATACAACAGATCACATATTCACCCTGCACACCTTAATTGATAAACAAACAAAACAAAACAAAGGCAGACTTCTCATGATTTGTTGATTTCAAAAAATCTTTGGACTCAATTTGGCATGAGAGTCTGCTATACAAATTGATGGAGGGTGGTGTTGGGGGAAAAACATACAACATTATAAAATCCATGTACACAAACAACAAGAGTGGGGTTAAAATTGGCAAAAAACACATTTCTTTCCACTGGGCTGTGGGGTGACTCAGGAATGCAGCTTAAGCCCCACCCTCTTCAACATATATATCAACGAATTGGCGAGGGCACTAGAACAGTCTGCTGCACTCGGCCTCACCTTACTAGAATCTGAAGTCAAATGTCTACTGTTTGCTGATGATCTGGTGCTTCTGTCCCCATTCAAGGAGGGCCTACAGCAGCACATAGATCTGCACAGATTCTGTCAGACCTGGGCCCTGACAGTAAATCTCAGTAAGACCAAAAAATGGTGTTCCAAAAAAGGTCCAGTCGCCAGAACCACAAATACAAACTCCATCTAGACACCGTTGACCTAGAGCACACAAAAAACGATACATACCTCGGCCTAAACTTCAGCGCCACAGGTAACTTCCACAAAGCTATGAACAATCTGAGAGACAAGGCAAGAAGGGCCTTATATGCCATCGAAAGGAACATAAAATTCTACATACCAATTAGTATCTGGCTAAAAATATTTGAATCAGTTTTAGAACCCATTGCCCTTCATGGATGTGAGGTCTGGGGTCCGCTCACCAACCAAGAATTCACACAAAATTGAGACTCTGCATGGAGAATTCTGCAAAAATATCCCCAGTGTACAACGTAAAACATCAAATAATGCATGCAGAGTGAGAGTGCAGAGTGAGAGAGAGAGAGAGAGAGAGAAGAGCGTATGAGAGAGAGAGAAAGCAAGAGAGAGAGAGAGAGAGAGAGAGAGAGCAAGAGAGAGAGAGAGAGAGAGAAAGCAAGAGAGAGAGAGAAAGCAAGAGAGAGAGAGAGAGAGAGAGAGAGAGAGAAAGCAAGAGATCGCTCTAAAGAATGTATAGATAAGCAATAAATCACCAGAAGGACCTGAGGTACTCAAATGCTTTCTGACTGAATCTGTCTCCCAGCCCAGAGCCCAGAGGCTCCACTCTACAATGACTTAAACTTTAACAGCAGTCTGTCATCAGAGTATCTGCAGCAGGCACCGGCTTCTAGCAGCTTCTAGCTGTAGTCTGGTGTGTCTGATGCTTTCACCATCCCCCACCCCACCAACCAGCCAGCGCCTCAGCCTGCCTGCCCGCCCTCGCGTCTGCCTGCACTAACCAAACCATGGGCAGTGCAAACACACAAAGACTCACCAACCAACGACCAACCAAAATGGCTCCCAATCCAAACCTCCATTCAGTGCTTGGAACTATGAAGAGAAAGGAGAAGGCTGCAGCAGAGTGAGGGACAGGGTTGTTCTTGTTGTACACAAACAATCTATTTAGTTGTTGTGTGTCTGTCTGTCCCCATTCCCAACAGTCATAAACTTGCCACTGGCATTTCAGCTGAGAGGTTTGTCTGTGTGTGGAGTTACAGGTGTTCTTTTTAACACAGTTGCTTGAAAAAATGTCTCAGTTTTATGGCTTTTCTTCTATAGAGGGCTGAGGAAATAGAAGTGACATGCTGGGCAAGACAACTAGTTAGAAACACCAAGGATGTTATCAGTTTGAAAGAACAAGTACACAGGTTAGAGAACAAGGTTGTATTTACAGACGGCAGTCAACAAGTAAACCTTTCAGTAGACCTTACACACATTGTCAGTCAAAATGCTTGAAAACATTAATCTGCCTGACTGCATAAGCTTGAAAACAAATGACTACCCACTGGGCGCACACTGGTTGAATCAACATTGTTTAAACGTCATTTCAATGAAATTACATTGAAGCAATGTGGAATTAGACGTTAAATTGATGTTTATATCGACAGTACCTTTTATGGCTGAAATAATGTCTGTAGTTTTCAAATGTCCTTTAGTTTTCTAGATAACTCTGGTGGAAAGGAGCTCCCTGTAGGGAAAACACTGCTGAGACATAGCTTACTGTGCATATGAATAGAGCTCCATCTTTTTAATGTACAATAACAATAATGTTCCTAATTCATATAGCTAATAAACTCTACGAACACTGAAAGGGAATTCAATTATTTGACAATTTTATGACCAGAGAAATTACAGCCCCCACATTTCAAATTCATTGAACTGTAACTTTCTGGTTTATTTTGGAAAGTCATTGACAATTCATTTATAAGTACAGAACGCATATTAACAGATCCATGCCTGCTGTTTGTATGAAGCGGACTTCAGCATGGATGAACTAAGATATCTTTTTACATTTTTTTCAAATGTAACCTTTATTTAACTATACAAGTCAGTTAAGAACAAATTCTTATTTACAATGACAGCCTAGCCCAGCCAAACCCTAACCCGGATGATGCTGGGCCAATCACAGCCCGTTGTGATACAGCCTGGAATCAAACCAGGGTCTGTAGTGACACCTCTAGCACTGAGATGCAGTACCTTAGACCGCTGTGCCACTCGGGAGCCCTATCCATATAGATCAGATCAAATTCATTCTATAGTTCACTGTGCCATGTGTGACCTCTAAATGGAAAATGACAGTGATGTGATTTACCACTAATGAACAGAACATTAATAGAGGACATAAACCAGAGAGCAGTGATAGCTATAACAGCTATCGCAGGACTCTACAGTGGGACAAACCTCAATACTATCGGGAATCAAGGTAAGACCCAAGTGCAGACTGTAACATGTTTATTGTAACCACAGCGCCAGGCAAACGACAGGTCAAGGCAGGCAGGGGTCGATAATCCAGAGGTGAAGCAAAGGTACAGGACGGCAGACAGGCTCAGAGACAGGCAGTGGTCAGGCAAGCTGGTCCCGAGCGGAGACCCAGCACCTCTCCTCCAGACCATAACCCTCCCAGTCAACCAGGTACAGGAATCCCCTGCCCCGAGGTCGAACCTTCAGGAGGCGTCTCACCATGTACGCCGGTTGGCCGTCGATGAGACGAGGGAGAGGGGTGGGCCTGGAAACAGGAGAGAAGGGGCAGTCAGATATGGTTTTAACTCTAGATACAGAAAAGGTAGGACAATTACAGAGGGTATGGGACAACAGAGGACGAACAGCAGAGGGGCTAATGATCTGGTATAGTAGCCGCAGCACTATAGCAGCTTGCCAGCGCCTCAGGCTTGACCTTCTTGGATACCGGTTGGTGCTGCGGTAGCGAAGTGGCAAGGGCATTATTGAACCCCTCCCAGTGGTCCTGGTACTCTTCAGAGCAGGCGGAAATGTCCGGGGCAATTTCCAAGCCCCCAGGAAAATGTCCTGGGGCAGGCAGAGCTGACTTCAGGCAATGCACGTGGCAGGATGGGCTCCAGCCCACGATGTCACCAGTAGCCCAGTCAATGGAGGTTTTGTGTAGCTGGAGCCAAGAGAATCCCAATACCTCGGGAACCTGTGGAGTCTCAACCAGCAGGAATTGGATCGTCTCGCTGTGGTTCCCAGACACTCGTAGGTTGACGGGTGTGATCTGGTGGGTGACCCAGCCTATAGAGCGCCCGTCCAGCGTTCTAACACCCATGGGAATGGAGAAGGGTTGAGTGGGGATGCCCAGCTCGGACTCCAGGGTGACATCCATGAGACTCAAATCGACCCACGAGTCGATGAATACCCGGATAGGCTTGGACTGGTCGCCCCACAGCAGGGTGGCATGGAGAGGTGGGAGAGTAAGGGGAGAATAATAATTATCTTTAAGACCCACCAGAGTACTCACTCCAATGAATAAGCTGGGTCTCTTGAAGGGACAGGTAGACACATAATGACTGACAGTACCGCAATACAGACAACTCTGGGTGTTCAGCCTGTGTACACATCCGGCTGAAGGCAGCCTAGCCCTGCTGAGCTGCATCGGCTCGGGAAGAGGCAACTCGTCAGTCTTCGGAGGCTCTTGGAGGAACTCGGGTAAGCTCGGGTCCTCTCTGGGACTTCCGGAGTTCATCAGATGCAAGGTGGGATCCTTGAGTAAGCGATTGGGACCGCAATCAGACATCTTCTCCCTCCTACGTTCCTGTAAACGTCCATCGACCCGGATGGTTAAGGCGATGAGTGAGTCGAGATCTGTTGGTAGTTCCCGGGCTGCAAGCCTGTCCTTCACCCCCGCCAATAATCTATGCAGGAACGTGTCGAACATCGCTTCCGGGTTCCAGGTACCCTCCGCTGTCAATGTGCAGAACTCCACCACATAGTCTGCCACACTGAGGGAGCTCTGCCGAAGCTGGAGTAACTTCGTGGCAGCCTCTCTCCCCAACACCGGAGCCTTAAAAACCTTTCTCACATCAGCCACGAATACCTCCAGACTGAGGCAGACAACGGATTGTTGCTCCCACATTGCCGTGGCCGAGGTGGGTGCCCTCCCGGACTTCAGCATAATAATGTACATTATCTTCGAGCGGCCCGAGGGGAATGAAGAAGGCTGCAGCTCGAAAAAGAGTGAGCACTGGGAGCGAAAGGCCCAGCAGTTTCTGGAATCTCCATTGTATCGCCCCCGGGGGAGGTAGGCGGGGTTCCTGGGAAACCGGGGTGACGGCACTGCTACCATCCGGGTTACTGAGGGGCTGGGAGGTTACCGTCATGGTAGGCTGCCTAGTAGGCAATCCACGGAATTGCTCCTGTAAAGCGTCCAATGCAGGGTCGTGGCGTTCGGCCACGTCCTGGAACCCTTCCATCAGACCACGAAGCATCTCCTTGTGTCAACAAATGAGGGCTCCTTGGGAGGAGATGGAGATGCGGAGCTGGTCCAAGTCTGCTGGGTCAGTCATGGCCAGTTCGTACTATCAGGAATCAAGGTAAGACCTAAGTGCAGACTGTGTGAAGTAACTATGCTTATTGTAACCACAGCGCCAGGCAAACGACAGGTCAAGGCAGGCAGGGGTCGATAATCCAGAGGTGGAGCAAAGGCACAGGACGGCAGGCAGGCTCAGGGTCAGAGACAGGCAGTGGTGAGGCCGGCGGGTACAGGGTCAGGGCAGGAAAAGTTCAAAAACGAGGAGGACAAGAAAAAGGGAGACTAGGGAAAAACAGGAGCTGAGACAAAACGCTGGTAGGCATGAACAAACAAGACGAACTGGCAACAGACAGACAGAAAACACAGCTAAAAATACACAGGGGATAATGTGGAAGATGAAGCGACACCTGGAGGGGGGTGGAGACTAGCACAAGGACAGGTCAAACAGATCAGAGCGTGACAAATACTTTCACATTATGAGCTTGTGTTTGTTTACCTCTGGAATGTTTAACCATCTTTATGTGCATGTCATCTAAATGTGCTATGTACAGTGGGGAGAACAAGTATTTGATACACTGCCGATTTTGCAGGTTTTCCTACTTACAAAGCATGTAATTTTTTATCATAGGTACACTTCAACTGTGAGAGACGAAATCAAAAACAAAAATCCAGAGAATCACATTGTATGATTTTTAAGTAATTAATCAGCATTAATTACTTACAGCCCGTCGCTGAGACAAGGATATCCCTACCGGACAAACCCTACCTAACCCGGACGAAGCTAGGCCAATTGTGCATCACCCCATGGACCTCCTGGTCACAGCCAGCTGCAACAGAGCCTGGGCTCGAACTCAGAGTCTCTGATGGCACAGCTAACACTGCAATGCAGTGCCTTAGACCACTGCCCCACCCGGGAGAGTTTCATTCATTTACACATACATATACAGTGGAAGTCAGAAGTTTACATACACTTTGGCCAAATACATTTAAACTCTGGTTTTCACAATTCCTGACATTTAATCCTAGTAAAAATTCCCTGTCTTAGGTCAGTTAGGATCACCACTTTATTTTAAGAATGTGAAAGGTCAGAATAATAGTAGAGAGAATGATTTATTTCAGATTTTATTTCATTCATCACCTTTCCAGTGGGTTAGAAGTTTACATACACTCAATTAGTATTTGGTAGCATTGCCTTTTTAACTTGGGTCAAACGTTTCGGGAAGCCTTCCACAAGCTTCCCACAATAAGTTGGGTGAATTTTGGCCCATTCCTCCTGACAGGGCTGGTGTAACTGAGTCAGGTTTGTAGGCCTCCTTGCTCACACACTCTTTTCCAGTTCTGCCCACAAATGTTATATGGGATTGAGGTCAGGGCTTTGTGATGGTCACTCCAATACCTTGACTTTGTTGTCCTTAAGCCACTTTGCCACAACTTTGGAAATATGCTTGGCGTCATTGTCCATTCAGAAGACCCATTTGCGACCAAGCTTTAACTTCCTGACTGATGTCTTGAGATGTTGCTTCAAGATATCAACATACTTTTTATTTTTCATGATGCCATCTATTTTGTGAAGTGCACCAGTCCCTCCTGCAGCAAAGCACCCCTATAACATGATGCTGCCACCCCCGTGCTTCACGGTTGGGATGGTGTTCTTCGGCTTGCAAGCCTCCCCATTTTTCCTCCAAACATAACGATGGTCATTATGGCCAAACAGTTCTATTTTTGTTTCATCAGAACAGAGAACATTTCTCCAAAAAGTACGATCTTTGTCCCCATGTGCAGTTGCAAACCGTAGTCTGGATTTTTTATGGCGGTTTTGGATCAGTGGCTGCTTCCTTGCTGAGCGGCCTTTCAGGTTATTTCGATATAGGGCTCATTTTACTGTCAACATGGATATTTGTGTACTTGTTTCCTCGAGCATCTTCACAAGGTTCTTTGCTGTTGTTCTGGGATTGTTTTGCACTTTTCGCACCAAAGTACGTTCACCTCTAGGAGACAGAATGCGTCTCCTTCCTGAGCGGTATGACGGCTGCGTGGTCCCATGGTGTTTATGCTTGCGTACTATTGTTTGTACAGATGAACGTGGTAACTTTAGGCGTTTGGAAATTTCTCCCAAGGATGAACCAGACTTGTGGAGGTCTACAATTTGTTTTCTGAGGTCTTGGCTGATTTATTTTGATTTTCCATGATGTCAAGCAAAGAGGCACTGAGTGTGAAGGTAGGCCTTGGAATACATCCACAGGTACACCTCCAATTGACTCAAATGATGTAAATTAGCCTTTCAGAAGCTTCTAAAGCATGACATCATTTTCTGGAAATTTCCAAGCTGTTTAAAGGCACAGTCAATTTAGTGTATGTAAACTTCTGACCCACTGGAATTGTGATACAGTGAATTATAAGTGAAATAATCTGTCTGCAAACAATTTTTGGAAAAATGACTTGTGTCATGCACAAAGTAGATGTCCTTTCCGACTTGCCAAAACTATTGTTTATTATCAAGAAATTTGAGTGGCTGAAAAACGTGTTTTAATGAATCCAACCTAAGTGTATGTAAACTTCCGACTTCAACTGTACACATGTATTCAGAAAGTAAACAGGCCCCTTCACTTTTCCACATTTTGTTACATTACAGACTTATTCTAAAATGTATTTCATCGTTTTCTTCCCTTATCCATCTACACACGATCCCCCATAATGACAAAGCAAAAACTGATTTTTAGAAATATCACATTTACATAACTATTCAGACCCTTTACTTCGTACTTTGTTGAAGCACCTTTGACAGCGATCACGGCCTCGAGTCTTCTTGGGTATGACGCTACAAGTTTGGAACACCTGTTTTTGGGAGTTTCTCACATTCTTCTCTGCAGATTCTCTCAAGCTCTGTCACGTTTGATGGGGAGCGTCGCTGCACAGAGATGTTCGATCGTGAACCTTCGCCCCCAGTCTGAGATCCTGAGAGCTCTAGAGCAGGATTTCATCAAGGATCTCTCTGTACATTGCTCTGTTCATCTTCCTCTCGATCCTGACTAGTCTCCCTGTTCCTTCAGCTGAAAAACAGCCCCACAACTTGATGCTGTCACCCCCATGCTTTACCGTAGGGATGGTGCCAGGTTTCCTCCAGACATGACGCTTGGCATTCAGGCCAAAGAGTTCAATCTTGGTTTCATCAGACCAGATAATCTTGTTTCTCATGGTCTGAGAGTCTTTTAGTGCCTTTTGGCACACTCCAAGCGGGCTGTCATGTGCCTTTTACTGAGGAGTGGCTTCCGTCTGGCCACTCTACCATAAAGGCCAGATTGGGGAAGTGCTGCAGAGATGGTTGTCCTTCTAGAAGGTTCTCCCCTCTCCACAGAGGAACTCTGGAGCTCTGTCAATGACCATCGGGTTCTTGATCACCTCCCTGACCAAGGCCCTTCTCCCTCGATTGCTCAGTTTGGCCGGGCGGCCAGCACTAGGAAGAGTCTTGGTGGTTTCAAACTTCTTTCATTTAAGAATGATGCAGGCCACTGTGTTCTTGGGGTCCTTCAACGCTTCAGACATTTTTTGGTAACCTTCCAGACAATTCCTTCGACCTCATGGCATAGTTTTTAATCTGACATACACTGTCAACTGTGGCACCTTATATAGACAGGTGTGTGCCTTTCCAAATCATGTCAAATCAATTGAATTTACCACAGGTGGACTCCAATCAAGTTGTAGAAACATCTCAAGGATGATCAATGGAAACAGGGTGCACCTGAGCTCAATTTTGAGTCTCATAGCAAAAGGTCTGAATAGTTATGTAAATACAGTATATCTGTTTTTTTTACTTTTAATACATTTGCAAAACATTATAAAACCTGTTTTCGTGTTGGCACTATGGGGTATTGAGTGTAGATTGATGAGGAATATTTTTTATTTAATCCATTTAGAATAAGGCTGTAATGTAACAAAATGTGAAAAACGTCAAGGGGTCTGAATACTTTCAGCCACAAGAGCGTTAGTAAGGTTGGGCACTGATGTTGGGTGATTAGTCCTGGCTCGCAGTCATCGTTCCATTTCATCCCAAAGGTGTTCGATGGGGTTGAGGTCAGGGCTCTGTGCAGACCAGTCAAGTTCTTCCACACCTATCTTGGCAAACCATTTCTGTATGGACCTCGCTTTGTGCATGGGGGTGTTGTCATGCTGAAACAGGAAAGGGTCTACCCCAAACTGTTGCCACAAAGTTGGAAGCACAGAATCATCTAGAATGTCATTGTATACTTTAGCGTTAAGATTTCCCTTCACTGGAACAATGGGGCCTAGTCCGAAATCAAAAACAGCTCCAGACCATTGTTCTTCTGTTTTAGAGTCCAATGGCAATGAGCTTTACACCACTCGTGCCGACGTTTGGCATTGCTTCCATGAAGCTCCTGACGAACAGTTTTTGTGCTGACGTTGCTTCTAGAGGCAGTTTGGAACTTAGTAGCGAGTGTTGCAACCGAGGACAGACCATTTTTACGAACTATGAGCTTCAGCACTCGCGGTCCCATTCTGTGAGCTTGAGTGGTCTACCACTTAGCGGCTGAGCCCTTGTTGCTCGTCGACGTTTCCACTTCACATTAACAGTACTTACAGTTGACCTGGGCAGCTCTAGCAGGGCAGAAAGGTGATGTACTGACTTGTTGGAAAGGTGTCATCCTATGACGGTGCCACGTTAAAAGTCACTGAACTCTTCAATAATGCCATTCTACTGCCAATGTTTGTTTATGGAGATTGCATAGCTGTGTACTCGATTTTATACACCTGTCACTAATGGGTGTGGCTGAAATAGCCAAATCCACTAATTTGAAGGGATGTCCACATACTTTTGTATATATAGTGTATATCACAGGAGGTTGGTGGCACCTTAATTGGGGAGGACGGGCTCGTGGTAATGGCTGGAACGGAATTAGTGGAAGGGTATCAAATACATGAAACACATGTTTTGATGCCTTTCCATTTGCTCCGTTCCAGCCGTTATTATGAGGCGCCCTCGCCCTTACTCAGCAGCCTCCACTGATATATATATTCTGTCAGAGGAGAGAGAGGAGGCAGATAGAGGAAGGAAGCTAGGTAGTAACAGGGATATGTCCTTCAGAATCTTCTCTGGTTCTCATGATGCTATGCTCTACCTCAGGGGTGTCAAACTCATTCCACGAAGGGCAGAGTGTCTGCAGGTTTTTTTTTCTTTCTTCCAATTAAGATCTATTAGACAACCATGTGAAAGGAGTTCCTTATTAATTACTGACCTTAATTAAGTACAAGGGTGGAGCGAAAACCTGAAGACACTCTGCCCTCCATGGAATGAGTTTGACGTGTGCTCGACTACCAAGACAACATGCTCTATGTGTGTGCTCCGCTGCCCCCTGGCAGACTTTAGTGGTACTACAGCCTACCTTGCTCCTCTCTGCCTTCAGAATTAGAGTATAACACATATCATCATTATGGTGAGTGAGGCTGCACCACCACTTGCTGTCCCTGTGAGCACCTCACTGCCTTAGCCTGCATGCTCATCAGACATCACCACATATTGTGGTGTTGTCAATAAAGTTGCGTAATCCGCTGGCATCCATGACATGCACCACAGTCACCAAACAGTCACCCAACAGTCACCCAACACTTATGAGATAAGGTGTTATGTCACGTGGCGCAACAGGATTCATTGCAACATGACAAGACAACCTAGTTTCAGTAGCCATAAAACATTAGTTACACACACCTACTATTCAGAGAGCTGGGTCAATGATCAACACACTAACACAAACTGTATGTTTAACATAATGTATGCTCTGTTTTAGAGTTCCTATTGCTGAGGCAATAGGTTAACAATGTGTATCATGTGTACCAATTCGTATCATGTGTACCAATTCAGACTGTTCTTGAGATCTAATGAAATTAAAACTGTTCTTGAGTTTGAATCAAATTCAGACTATTCTTGAGATCTAAATAAACTCAAACTGTTTTTTTTTTATGTATTTGTTTTAACCTTTATTTAACTAGGCAAGTCAGTTAAGAACAAAGTCTTATTTTCAATGACAGCCTAGGAAGAGTGGCTTAACTGCCTGTTCAGGGGCAGAACGACAGATTTGTATCTTGTCAGCTTGGGGGTTTGAACTTGCAACCTTCTGTACTAGTCCAACACTCCAACCACTAGGCTACCCTGCCACCCTGCTGTTCCTGAGATCTAACAAAATTCAGACTATTCCTGAGATCTAATCAAATTCAGAATGTTCTTGAGATCTAATCAAATTCAGACTGTTCTTGAGATCGAATCAAATTCAGACTGTTCTTGAGATCCAATCAAATTCAGACTGTTCTTGAGATCAAATCAAATTCAGACTGTTCCTGAGATATCATCAAATTCAGACTGTTCTTGAGATCTAATCAAATTCAGACTATTCTTGAGATCAAATCAAATTCAGACTATTCTTGAGATCTAATCAAATTCAGACTGTTCCTGAGATATAATCAAATTCAGACTGTTCCTGAGATCTAATCAAATTCAGACTGTTCTTGAGATATAATCAAATTCAGACTGTTCTTGAGATCTAATCAAATTCAGACTATTGTGACTCCATTACTTATATTTCTTGTAGTTTCCAATATCATTCTCTCTCTCTCTCTCTCTCTCTCTCTCTCTCTCGCTCTCTCTGTCTCTCTCTCTCATTATGACTCACCCTTCCTGAGCCACTGAATGTATGGGGTAGGTTGAGACCTGATGCCCCCAGAGTTTTGCACTATGTATTGCTATGTATTAAATAAAGGTTAAATAAAAAATGTTTTACAAAAAATGACAGTATCACAGTTTGACTATAGGTGGCAGCATAGCCCCTGAGACTAACACTGCCTGGCTTCATGCCTTCCGGCTGTCTGGCTGTCAGGGCGCTTCTCTGACGCCTTAGTAGTGATGTCCAGGTCCTATTACAGGACCACAGAGAATCACCTAGCTTAGTAGTGAGTAGTGACTCACTCTCTCTAACCTGGGAATAAAACCTGATGTGACCAATGCAGCTCTTCATGACTCATATCTGGGTTGGGGTCAATTCCATGTCAATTCCAGTCAATATAGGAAGTGAACTGAAATTCCAATTCCAATTATCTTTACTGCTTTTCAATTAGAAAAATTTGGAATGAGGAATTTTGGTTTACTTTCTAAATTGACTGGAAACAGATAGATTCAAAGCCATATACTTTAGAGCACACAGCTCATCATCCTACGCTAGCTTTAAATGTGTTAAAAATCCCTTACATTCTTTTGTATGACAAATGCAACATTGTCCCTTTGTCTCTTTCAAGGGTGCTTATTGGTCACATGATAGGAGCATAGAGTATACCAGGGCCCATATCCACAAAGAGTCTCAGAGTAGGAGCACTGATATAAGATCAGTTTGGCCTTTTATGTCATGATGAATATATGATCTAAATTACAGGGGGGACACGTTCCTAAATCAGCAGTCCTACTCCGAGACGCTATTTTAATACGGGCAAAGAGCAGAGGCCCATGCATCGCTGAACCTGGTTTACACTGACTTGAAGCTCAGCTCAGCACAGTGAAGAATGAGATCACTCAAACCAAGATCTTTGGAGCGGAACCAACGGCTGTTAGGGTATTCAAATTAATTAACAAACAACCTTAAATTAAAACAGATCAGACAAGGAGGGCATTTATCAATTCAATAGGCACTCTCAGAAATGTGGCCTCCCTCCAGTCCGTCATTCCTCGATGCCTGCACGGCACCAGTCACAGACCGACAGACAGACAGAAAGACAGACGGACAGACAGGTGGCCAGACATTCGGTAAGAACAACACAAATATTTACTGTATTGTACATGTCAATGAAAAATTCACAGTAAAATTGTATTTCTGTACAATTTCATGAAAAATACTCGACATTGCCGTTGAGCAATTGTTTACTTCAAATTTGACTTTTTACTGAAATGCCTCAGCAGCATCATATCTCAGGTTTTTTCTTTTAGTTTTGAAATAAAAATATAATAAAATGAACAAACACTGGTAATAAAGAAGCAGCCAATCCAGAATGTTGTCACAGAGAGGTCTGATAAAGTGTATAATTAACATCACATCCAGATGGTCTTGTCTTTTATTTCAAGCAGCCGAGCCAGACAGCCAGCCAGCCAGCCAGACAACCGAGCCAGCCAGTAGCCAGCCAGTAGCCAGCCAGTAGCCAGCCAGCAGCCAGCCAGCCAGCCAGTAGCCAGCCAGCCAGTAGCCAGCCAGCCAGTAGCCAGCCAGACAGCCAGCCAGTAGCCAGCCAGCAGCCAGCCAGACAGACAGCCAGACAGCCAGCCAGACAGCCAGCCAGTAGCCAGCCAGCAGCCAGACAGCCAGCCAGCCAGCCAGCCAGCCAGCCAGTAGCCAGCCAGTAGCCAGACAGACAGCCAGACAGCCAGCCAGCCAGACAGCCAGCCAGTAGCCAGCCAGACAGCCAGCCGAGCCAGCCAGTAGCCAGCCAGCAGCCAGCCAGTAGCCAGCCAGCCAGCCAGTAGCCAGCCAGCAGCCAGCCAGTAGCCAGCCAGTAGCCAGCCAGCCAGTAGCCAGCCAGCAGCCAGCCAGTAGACAGCCAGCCAGTAGCCAGCCAGCCAGCCAGCCAGCCAGCCAGTAGCCAGCCAGCCAGCCAGCCAGTAGCCAGCCAGCAGCCAGCCAGTAGCCAGCCAGCCAGCCAGCCAGTAGCCAGCCAGCAGCCAGCCAGTAGCCAGCCAGCCAGTAACCAGCCAGCCAGCCAGCCAGTAGCCAGCCAGCCGAGCCAGCCAGCAGCCAGCAAGTAGCCAGCCAACTAGCCAGCCAGCCAGGACATATCTGACCAATCTCTGAGAGACAAGTCAATCTCTTCTGGGCTCTGCCAATACAGTCTCCTCAGACAGCTAGAGGATAAATCCCTGGTTAGCAACAAAAACACAATCAATAAAGATAGCATGCAAACAAACCACAGAGGAGGGAACCAATGGGTGGAGAGGAGAGAGAGAGAGAGAAAGAAAGATGGAGAAGGTGCTGAAGATAGAGGGGTGGAGAGAGAAGGATGGATATATGGAGAGGGGGGGTGAGAGGGGGATAGAGAGAGATTCATGAGAGAGAGAGGGATTGTGAGGAGGAGAAGTAGGGGTGCATCACATAAAGTGAGGAGGAGGCGATACAAATAAAAGTAGGGAAGGATGAGGAATATTTGCGGAGAGAGCAAATGAAGAGAGAGAGATAGAGAGAAGAGATAGGGGAGACAGAGAGAGATAGAGAGGGAAGTGAATGAATGAAGGAGAGAAAAACGGGAGTGTAGAAGTGATTTATGCTAGTCGCATAATTTCATAAAATGCCACTCCCCTCTCGCTCGTTCCTCTCTCTCTCCCTTTCTTTCTCTCTCTTTCTCTCCCTATCTCTCCTAACCTCCTCAGCCCTCCACCTCACCAACCAGGGTGTATCTCACTCCTTCTCCTCTTCCTCTCTCACACCAAGACAGACCTGCGCGTCTTCTACCGTCACCTCCCTCACCAGCCGAACTACTCTCACCAGCCTCCCACCCTCACCAACCTAACTACACTCACCAGCCTAACTACCATCACCAGGCTCACCAGCCTAACTACTCTCACCAGCCCCCCACCCTCACCAACCTAACTACACTCACCAGCCTAACTACCATCACCAGGCTCACCAGCCTAACTACTCTCACCAGCCCCCCACCCTCACCAACCTAACTACACTCACCAGCCTAACTACCCTCACCAGCCTCACCAGCCCAACTACCCTCATCAGCCTCACCAGCCTAACAACCCTCACCAGCCTCCCCACCCTCACCAGCCTAACTACCCTCACCAGCCTAACTACCCTCACCAGCCTAACTACCCTCACCAGCCTCCCTACCCTCACCAGCCTAACTACCCTCACCAGCCTAACTACCATCACCAGCCTAACTACCCTCACCAGCCTCACCAGCCTAACTACCCTCACCAGCCTCACCAGCCTAAGTACCCTCACCAGCCTAACTACCCTCACCAGCCTCACCAGCCTAACTACCCTCACCAGCCTAACTACCCTCACCAGCCTCACCAGCCGAACTACTCTCACCAGCCTCCCACCCTCACCAACCTAACTACACTCACCAGCCTAACTACCCTCACCAGCCTCACCAGCCTAACAACCCTCACCAGCCTCACCAGCCTAACTACCCTCACCAGCCTAACTACCATCACCAGCCTCACCAGCCTAACTACACTCACCAGCCTAACTACCCTCCCCACCCTCACCAGCCTAACTACCATCACCAGCCTCACCAGCCTAACTACCCTCACCAGCCTAACTACCCTCACCAGCCTCACCAGCCGAACTACTCTCACCAGCCTCCCACCCTCACCAACCTAACTACACTCACCAGCCTAACTACCCTCACCAGCCTCACCAGCCTAACAACCCTCACCAGCCTCACCAGCCTAACTACCCTCACCAGCCTAACTACCATCAGCAGCCTCACCAGCCTAACTACACTCACCAGCCTAACTACCCTCCCCACCCTCACCAGCCTAACTACCATCACCAGCCTCACCAGCCTAACTACCCTCAACAGCCTAACTACCCTCACCAGCCTCACCAGCCTAACTACCCTCACCAGCCTACCTACCCTCACCAGCCTAACTACCATCACCAGCCTCACCAGCCTAACTACCCTCACCAGCCTAACTACCCTCCCCACCCTCACCAGCCTAACTACCATCACCAGCCTCACCAGCCTAACTACCCTCAACAGCCTAACTACCCTCACCAGCCTCACCAGCCTAACTACCCTCACCAGCCTACCTACCCTCACCAGCCTCACCAGCCTAACTACCATCACCAGCCTCACCAGCCTAACTACACTCACCAGCCTAACTACCCTCCCCACCCTCACCAGCCTAACTACCCTCACCAGCCTCATCAGCCTAACTACCCTCACCAGCCTAACTACCCTCACCAGCCTCACCAGCCTAACTACCCTCACCAGCTTCACCAGCCTAACTACCCTCACCAGCCTAACTACCCTCACCAGCCTCACCAGCCCAACTACTCTCACCGGCCTCACCAGCCTAACTACCCTCACCACCTTCACCACCATCAACACCATCACCACCCTCACCAGCTAACCAATGACTAAGATTGTGCCCTGATTCAACTGCAGCACTTTGCAAATGGAAGACTGGACATAATTTCCCTAAAATGCTGGGGGGGGGGGTTTATCACCCATTTCCCTTTTATCAGCCTGCCCCAATGCATGATTGATAGCTGATGGCCCCACTGACAACTCAACGTTTTTACGGCCAGATTTATAGGCTATCTGCTCCTGGCTTTTTACTGCTTAAACTCGGTAAAAAAGTATTATTTCTCAGATAAGGAGAGGGAGGACGCAGTGTGTCTTATGTGTAGGGAACAGTATAACACAGACAGCCTAAATGTATGTAGAACTATGAGAAAGGGAGAAAGACAAGAACATCACATCACTGCATTGCAGTTTGAACTGGTGTTGGGACTCTGCTGGGGTTCTGAGTGAGCTTTCACACACGAACAGTGGCAGTGGCTAAACATGCCACCGCCAAGTACCGAACAGCACAATGATCTCCTCCTAACTACTCATACCATTACTGATCAATTCTTCCATAACAATCAATCAAAATCATTACTGTACTATTTCCATCACCATTCCTCGTTTTTCATGCTACATCAACGTTTTGTGAAACAGCCATACATTGTTCCACCCAACACACACCATTGCATTGCATTCCCTATTCCTACCCCTCATTCATATTCTAGTCCACAACCCAACTCACGATGCTTGACCTTTTATTACTTAATAACACATTTAATCAACCTATAGTCAAGTTACCCTAAATCCTGCTATCTGGAGCTGCAGCTTTCACTGCATTTCATTTACAACCATTATTCATCAATCTCACTCTCTTAATTACTTATTGCTATCACTACAGAGCCACTATACAATCACACTATTTACTGTCAGAACGGGAACGTCTGCATACATGTAGAAAATGGTTGTCTGCATGAAAAGCATATCGAAGGTTTCCACATCTGTCTGAAAGCACAGCCGTAAGAAAACAAGGATCGTGTTAAAGCAAGTCGGCCTAATTGAAGCTATGTGTGGTGATGTTTGTTGCACAGTGAGGTGAAGATGTCTGCACTATGCCTTCAGAAAACACTCAGATTTATTGCACATTTTGTTGTGTTACAGCCTGAATTCAAAATGGATTAAAATTGACTTTTTTTCTCACCCATCTACACACAATACTCCACAATGACGAAGTGAAAACATGTTTTTAGGAATGTTGGCAAATTTATTGAAACTCAAACACAGAAATGTCTCATTTACATAAGTATTCACACCCCTGAGTCAATACTTTGTAGAAGCACCTTTGGCGGCGTGTAAAGCTATGACTCGTTTTGGGTATATCTGTATTAGATTGGGTATCTGTATTAGATTGGGTATCTGTATTAGATTTGTACATCTGGATTTGGGAATTTTCTCCCATTCTTCCTTGCAGATTTTTCCAAGCTTTTGTCAAGTTAAGTTAGATGGAGAGTGGTGGTGAAAAGCAATCTTCAAGTCTTTCCACAAATGTTCAATGGGATTGAGTCTGTGCTTTGGCTGGGCCACTCAATGACTTTCACATTCTTGTTCTGATTGCTTTGGATGTATGCTTGGGGTCATTGTCCTGTTGGAACATAAATCTATGCCCCCAGTCTAAGGTTGTTTGCACTTTGAAGCAGGTTCTCATCAAGAATTTGCCTATATTTGACTCCATTCATTGTTCCCTTTATCCTTACCAGTCTCCAAGTCCTTGATGCTGAAAAGCATCCCCATGCTCTCAGAGTCTTTCACGTGCCTTTTTACAAGCACGTGCCTTTTCCTCAGGAGTGGCTTCTGTCTGGCCACTCTCCCATAAAGCCCAGATTGCTGAAGTGCTGTAGAGACTGGTGTCCTTTTGGCAGGTTCTCCCATCTCAGCCAAGGAACTCTGTCAGAGTGGTCATTGGGTTCTTGGTCACCTCCCTGATCAAGGTCCTTCTTGCCCAGTTGTTCAGTTTGGTCAGTTGGACATCTCTAGGCAGAGTTTGGGTAGTACTGTGTGTTTTTGATTTGCCAATAATAGAGACCACTGTGCTCTTGGAAACTTTCAACACCCTAGAAATAGTTTTATACCCTTCCCCAGATATATACTTCATCACAATTCTCTCTCAGAGATCTACGGTTCCTTGGACTTCATGGTGTAGTTTCTGCTCTGACATGCACTGTCAACTGTGGGACCTTTCCAAATCATGTCCATACTTTTGAATTGGCCACAGGTGGACTCCAATGAAGTTGTAGTAACATCTCACGGATGATGAAAGGAAATCGGATGCACCTGAGCTCAGTTTTGAGTGTCATTGCAAGGGGGTGGGAATACTTATGTAAATGCAGTATTTCTGTTTTTCATTTTCAATAAATTTGCCAACATTTCTAAAAACATGTTTTTACTTTGTCATTATGGAGTATTGTGTGTAGGTGGGTGAGAAAAAAAGTCAATTTTAATCCATTTTGAATTCAGGCTGTAACACAACAAAATGTGCAAAAAGTCTGATGGGTGTAGATGGGTGAGAATAATTTACGGTGCATTTGGAAAGTATTCAGCCCCCTTCCCTTTTTCAACATTTTGTTACGTTACAGCTTTATTCTAAAATGGATTAAATTTAAACATGTCCTTATCAACCTACACACAATACCCCATAATGACAAAGTGTGCAAATGTATAAAATAAAACAAACAGAAATACCTTGTTTACATAAGCATTCAGACCCTGCTCAAGTGCATCCTGTTTCCATTGCTCATCCTTGAGATGTTTATACAACTTGATTGGAGTCCATCTGTGGTAAATTCAATTGATTAGACATGATTTGGAAAGGCACACACCTGTCTATATAAGGACCCACAGTTGACAGTGCATGTCAGAGCAGAAATCAAGCTATAAAGTCTAAGGAATTGTCCGTAGAGCTCCGAGACAGGATTGTGTCGAGGCAATTTTATTTGATTTTATTTAACCTTTATTTAAGTGGGCAATGATCTGTGGAAGGGTATCAAAACATTTCTGCAGCATTGAAGGTCCCCAAGAACACAGTGATCTTCATCATTCTTGGTCACTCTGACAGAGCTCCAGAGTTCCTCTGTGGAGATGGGAGAACTTTCCAGAAGGAGAACCATCTTTGCAGCACTCCAACAATCAGGACTTTATGGTAGTGGCCATACAGAAGCCACTGCTCAGTAAAAGGCACATGACAACCCGCTTGGAGTTTACCAAAAGGCACCTAAAGGCACCTTACCAAAAGGCACCTTTCTGATGAAACCAAGATTGAAGTTTTTGACCTGAATGCCAAGCGTCATGTCTAGAGGAAACCTGGCACCATCCCTACGGTGAAGCAAGGTGGGGGCATCTTCTCAATGTGGGGATATTTTTCAGCGGCAGGGACTGGGAGAAAAAGATGAACAGAGCAAAGAACAAAGAGATCCTTGATGAAAACCTGCTCCAGAACGCTCAGGAACTCAGACTGGGGCAAAGGTTCACCTTCCAACAGGACAACAAACCTATGCATACAGACAAGACAACTCAGGAGTGGCTTCAGGACAAGTCTCTGAATGTCCTTGAGTTGCCCAGCCAGAGCCCGGACTTGAACCCGATCAAACATCTCTGGAAAGACCTGAAAATAGCTGTGCATCGACGCTCCCCATCCAACCTGACAGATCTGCAGAGAAGAATGGGAGAAACTCCTCGAATACAGGTGTGCCAAGCATGTAGCGTCATACCCAAGAAGACTCAAGGCTGTAATCACTGCCAAAGGTGCTTCAACAAAGTCCTGAGTAAAGGGTCTGAATACTTAAGTAAATCTAATATTTCAGTTTTTTATTTTTAATACATTTGCAAAGGAAATTTCTAAAAACCTCTTTCTGCTTTGTCATTCTGGGGTATTGTGTGAGGGGGAAAAACAATTTAATACATTTTAGAATAAGGCTTTAATTAACATAACAAAATGTGGAAAATGTTAAGGGGTCTGAATAATTTCGGAATGAATTGTACATTTAAATCCATTTCGAATTCGGGCGGTAATACAACAGAATGTGGAATTTGTCCTGATGAGCAGGCTACATTCAGACCAGCTCAACTATGCTCACTGACATGTATAGCCTGGTATCTTCTCTTCTCTCCACTCCTGCCCTTTCCTCTCAGCTCCTCACTTTTCCTCTCCTCTCTTCTCCTCTCCTTTCTTTCCTCTCCTCTCTTCTCCTCTCCTTTCTTTCCTCTCCTCTCGGCTCCTCTCCTCTACTTTTCTCTCCTCTCCCTTTCTTTTCTCTCCTCTCGGCTCCTCTCCTCTACTTTTCTCTCCTCTCCCTTTCTTTTCTCTCCTCTCGGCTCCTCTCCTTTCTTTCCTCTCCTCTCCTCTCCTCTCTTCTCCTCTCCTTTCTTTCCTCTCCTCTCGGCTCCTCTCCTCTACTTTTCTCTCCTCTCCCTTTCTTTTCTCTCCTCTCGGCTCCTCTCCTTTCTTTCCTCTCCTCTCGGCTCCTTTCCTTTCCTCTCCTCACATTTTCTTTCCTCTCTGCTCCTCTGCTTTCCTCTCCTCTCCTTCCGGCTCCTCTCCTCTCATTTCCTCTCCTCTCCTCTCATTTTCTTTCCTTTCTTCTCTTCTTCTCTCCTTTCTCCTCCTCTCCCTTTCTTTCCTTTCCTCTCCCTTTCCTTCCTCTCCTCTCCCTTTCCTTCCTCTCCTCTCCTTTTCCCTCCTCTCCTCTCTTCTCCTCTCCTTTCCTCTCCTCTCCTCTCAGCTCCTCTCCTCTCTTCTCCTCTCATTTTCTTTCCTTGCTTCTCTTCTTCTCTCCTCTCACCTTTTCTTTCCTTTCCTCTCCTCTGCTTTTGTTTCCTCTCCTCTCCTTTCCCCCCCTCTCATTTCATTTCCTCTCCTCTTCTTTTCCCCCTCTCATTTTCTTTCCTCTCCTTTTCTTTCCCCTCCTCCCCTCCCTTCTCCTTTTCTTTTCTCTCCCCTCCTCTCCTCTCCTCTCCTCTCCTCTCCTCTCCTCTCCTCTCCTCTCCTCTCCTCTCCTCTCCTCTCCTCTCCTCTCACTTTTTCTTTCCTTTCCTCTCCTCTGCTTTTGTTTCCTCCCCTTTCGATCCCTCTCCTCTCCCTTTCCTTCCTCTCCTCTCCTTTCCCACCCTCTCATTTTCTTTCCTATCATTTTCTTTCCTCTCCTCTCCTCTCCTCCCCTCCCCTCCCATTTCCTCTCCTCTCCTCTCATCTCCTTTTCTTTCCTCTCCACTCTTCCCCTCTCCTTGTCTTTCCTCTCCTTTCCTTTCCACTCATTTTATTTCCTCCCCTCTCCTTTTCTTTCCCCTCCCCTCCCCTCTCCTTTTCTTTCCCCTCCTCCCCTCCCCTCCCATTTTCTTTCCTCTCCTCTCCTTTCCTCTCATCTCCTTTAATTTCCTCTCCTCTCTTCCCCTCTCCTTGTCTTTCCTCTCCTTTCCTTTCCTCTCCTTTTCTTTCCCCTCCCCTCTCATTTTCTTTCCCCTACTCCCCTCCCCTCCCATTTTCTTTCCTCTCCCTTCTCCTATTTCTTTCCCCTACACCCCTCCCCTCCCATTTTCTTTCCTCTCCCTTCTCCTTTTTTTCCCCTACTCCCCTCCCCTCTCCTTTCTTTCCCCTCCCTTCTCCTTTTCTTTCCCCTACTCCCCTCCCCTCCCATTTTCTTTCCTCTCCTCTCTTCCCCTCTCCTTGTCTTTCCTCTCCTTTCCTTTCCTCTCCTTGTCTTTCCTCTCCTTTCCTTTCCTCTCCTTTTATTTCCTCTCCTCCCCTCTCCTTTCTTTCCCCTACTCCCCTCCCCTCCCATTTTCTTTCCTCTCCTCTCTTCCCCTCTCCTTGTCTTTCCTCTCCTTTCCTTTCCTCTCATTGTCTTTCCTCTCCTTTCCTTTCCTCTCCTTTCTTTCCCCTCCCCTCTCCTTTTCTTTCCCCTCCTACCCTCCCCTCCCATTTTCTTTTCTTTCCTCTCCTCTCCTTTTCTCTCATCTCCTCCCCCCTCATTGTCTTTCCTTTCCTTTCCTTTCCTTTCCTCTCCTGTTCTTTCCTCTCCTCTCCTCTCCTTTCCTCTCATCTCCTCCCCCCTCCTTGTCTTTCCTTTCCTTTCCTTTCCTTTCCTTTCCTCTCCTCTCCTCTCCTCTCCTCTCCTCTCCTCTCCTCTCCTCTCCTCTCCTCTCCTCTCCTCTCCTCTCTTTTTCTTTTATTGCCTCTCCTCTCATCTCCTCTCCTCTCTGTGTCTTTCCTCTCCTTTCCTTTCTTTCCTCTCCTTTCCTTTCCTCACCTCTCTTTGACTTTTCCTCTCCTCTCCTCCCCTCTCATTTTCTTCCCTCTCCTTTCCTTTCCTCACCTCTCTTTGACTTTTCCTCTCCTCTCCTCCCCTCTCATTTTCTTCCCTCTCCTTTCCTTTCCTCACCTCTCTTTGACTTTTCCTCTCCTCTCCTCCCCTCTCATTTTCTTCCCTCTCCTTTCCTTTCCTCACCTCTCTTTGACTTTTCCTCTCCTCTCCACCACCCTCCTTTTCTTTCCGCTTCTCTCATTTCCTGTTGTTTTCTTTCCTTTCCTTTCCTCTAATTTTCTTTCCTTTCCTCTCATCCCCTCTCATTTCCTTTCCTCTCCTCCCCTCTCATGTTCTTTCCTCTCCTCTCCTTTCCTCTTTTCTTTCATTTCCTCTCCTTTTCTTCCCTCTCCTCTCCTCCCCTCTCATTTTCTTTCCTCTCCTCTCCTTTCCTCTTTTCTTTCCTTTCCTCTCCTTTTCTTCCCTCTCCTCTCCTCCCCTCTCCTTTTCTTTCCTCTCCTCTCCTCCTTGCCACTCTCCTCTCCTTTCCACCACACTCTAGATGAGCCTGGCAGATCCAGAAGCCAGACATAAGACCATGGGGACTGGAGTGTGACATAGGCCCTGGGGGAGGAGAGAGTGGATGACAGGAGAGGGAGGAGGGGAGAGACGGGAGAAGGGAGGAGGAGGGGAGAGAGGGGGGGGGGGGGTATCGGAGGAAGGGAGGAAGGGAGGAGGGGTGAAGGGACCAGCACGATGAGATCAATGATTTATAGACAGCCAGGACACACCCTGGGATGGGGTAATACCGTGCATGTTTTAACTGGGCTAGCCCATAATTCATTAGGGTTACCAAGATGACTTGGGGAGGGGGGGTGCATCTGAGCATAGCAGAACAGTTTCCATTGATTTGGATATTCTATAAGAAACCCTGCTTGTTGTTTGAAATAGATGGAATTGTTCTATATTCAAGATTATTTTCTTCACACTAAACACAGCATTTGGATTGTTTTAAATATGGATTCTCAGTCAAGTTCTAATAGAACAAAGAAAGAAAGGAACTGCTCAGTATTTTCTGCACATTTCTATAGAGTCACAGGTTGTTGTAAATGTTCCACTCTGTCTCTGTTTTACGTGCTCTGTGTGTCTGGGGTTCTGGGGTGGTAGTGGGAATTTTATGAGGTGGAATCTGGAAATGGAAAATGTGTGGCCGAACTAATGTGTTTAAATGCAGCCATCTTCCTTTCCTGCTATAAAGCCAATAGTGCTGACCTCTTCCAGAGACAAAGACTATCAATGTGTGCTTTTTCACTACTTGTATATGGAACCTTTTGGTTCTTTGGAGGAGATTAAGGAACCCTTTAATAAAAATGTATACATACAGTGCCTTGCACTGTAACCCTTACAAATAAATGTGATGTTTTATTATTGAATATATCACATAGAGCCTGACACTGGCAATTAGCAAATGTTTGACTTTATTTCAGTATTTCAGTGTGGAGTGAGCTGAGGGCACTATGTTTCATGAAGCCATTAGAAGACTGTTGTTGACCTCTGTGGAATGCAGGTAATGGGCCGTGTGGTGACAGAAAGGAGGTATGTGATTTCTAAATGATTCATAATAAATTATTTGAAATAAGTATTGGTGTTTCAATAGTATAGTTCATCCGTACATGACTTTTAAAACACTATCTATGTTTTGCTCAGTCTGGCATTACCCCAACAATCAGAGGCAGAGGATCTCTCCTTCTGCTGCTGCTGACGACAACTGCCTGTATATTGTTCTTCTACATCATAATAATTATATGGCTGCATAGCATGTTGTCTTCATTTTGGCAGATTAATTTATATTTAGGATTTACTCATATTGTAGCACATTCATTCTTCTTCTCAGGAACCAGCCAGGCTACAACCCATAGTCTACTGTACTGTTCCATAAAGAAACCAGTCAGGCTACAACCCATAGTCTACTGTACTGTTCCATAAAGAAACCAGCCAGGCAACAACCCATAGTCTACTGTACTGTTCCATAAAGAAACCAGCCAGGCAACAACCCATAGTCTACTGTACTGTTCCATAAAGAAACCAGCCAGGCAACAACCCATAGTCTACTGTACTGTTCCATAAAGAAACCAGCCAGGCAACAACCCATAGTCTACTGTACTGTTCCATAAAGAAACCAGCCAGGCAACAACCCATAGTCTACTGTACTGTTCCATAAAGAAACCAGCCAGGCAACAACCCATAGTCTACTGTACTGTTCCATAAAGAAACCAGCCAGGCAGCAACCCATAGTCTACTGTACTGTTCCATAAAGAAACCAGCCAGGCAACAACCCATAGTCTACTGTACTGTTCCATAAAGAAACCAGCCAGGCAACAACCCATAGTCTACTGTACTGTTCCATAAAGAAACCAGCCAGGCAACAACCCATAGTCTACTGTACTGTTCCATAAAGAAACCAGTCAGGCAACAACCCATAGTCTACTGTACTGTTCCATAAAGAAACCAGTCAGGCAACAACCCATAGTCTACTGTACTGTTCCATAAAGAAACCAGCCAGGCAACAACCCATAGTCTACTGTACTGTTCCAAAAAGAAACCAGCCGGAAATGGTACCATGAATGGCATAGGCCATCGTTCAAACAGCGATGCCTCCCTGGCCACCAGTGC